>NC_087169.1:4722116-4814616 GCF_035594125.1 Scylla paramamosain
AGCTTTTCGTTTCCATCAACTCTTCTCTAACTGATTGTTTTCAGCCTCTTTCTCATCGCCGCAATGTTGTATCTCTAGCTATATTCTACCGCTATTTTCATGCTAACTGCTCTTCTGATTTTGCTATCTTCCTCCCTGCACAAGATTTTCTTCTTTCTCTCTCTCCTATTTTGTCCACCTCTGTAATCCATGAGTTAACCAGTATTCGCAGTCATCCATCCTTTTCTCTTATAAACTCTGGAACTCCCTGCCTCCTTCGTATTTTCACCTTTTTTTATGAGTTGAACTCCTTCAAGAGTGAGGTTTCAAGAATCTTATCATTCAAATTTTGACCACCGCTTCGGACTCTGTTCGGACACCGTAATCTCAGTGGGCTTTTTTTATTTATTTATTTATATTTTTTGTATTATTATTAGATTCTTGTTCCACTTGACCGGTGTCCCTCGCACATAATGTCATGTTATTGACCGAGTTTACCTTGAAAAGGAACACGTTTTCTTAGTGTCCCCTGCGTTCCGGTTACCTGCCTTTCGGACATTGTCCTTATTATTGGTTATAAGTTAGTGTAAGGCTTATTTACTCATTTTATATCATGTAGTATTGTTCTCTTCCTAATTTAAGTTCTCTATATCTTTGTATGTATAAGGGAGGAAATATAATTGAGGTGGAAATATGTTGAAACGAGGGGAGCTTGAGTGGGCAACAACACATTCCAAGGAGGAGAACGCAGAGCGCCTTGGGTCGTGAGGTAGAACGGAGGGAAGGCGTCTCTCAGGGAAGAATCTTGGTGTGAATTGGTGATGGAGTGAGTGTGTGGAGGTATTAGTGATGTAGCGGTATAACCTTGATATCCAGGATCAGGTTAGTGAGTCTTTTGTGGTACCAAGAGCTCTTGTCCGCTGATATTCAGTTGGAGAATTGTGCCGATGACGCTGTCCGAAGGCGTCATAGGTCAAACTGGCAGCTATTTTGTGACTGGAGGCTGTGGTGTTGACCTTGGAAGCTGGTGTTGTGGTGTATTGGTGATTTTTGGTATGGTGTTATGATGTTATGGGTGATCTTTGGCGATGATGGTGATGTCCTGTGAGGTTTGAGTAGGTGAAATACGGGAATTATTGTTTGGGGACGCGGTGATGGCGTCTGCGTAAATTCCTGTGATTGAGGGAAATATTTCAGTGACTGGTAGAGGTGTGAATGGGTTCTGGTGTTGTGTGAAGTGACGAGAACGTCATGTATTAACGTGTACTAGCTCATGTTGTTTGTGAATTATCATCAGTATTAATATATATGGCTGTAACATAGAATAATCGTGTTTTCTACTACCCCAACATTGATTTGTTATTAGAGGTGATTCCAGGTGTGCTGTGTCAAGGTAAGGGTAGAGTGAGAGGGTGTAATTCTGGCAATTTCGGATGGGTCGGGTAGGCACTCGAAGCCTTTAAAAATCCAGACCTTTAAAACTTTCTGGGATCAGTGTAACGTCCACGTTCTTGGAAAGATAACCGGGATCGTACGATCGTAAGTGAGTAAGACATCGCAACAATTGATATATATATATATATATATATATATATATATATATATATATATATATATATATATATATATATATATATATATATATATATATATATATATATATATATATATATATATATATATATATCCCAAGGGCGGACCACAAATGTCCCCAGGTCAGACTGCTCTTCTGCTATCGACCCTAAGTGTCTGGATACCCTACCTATTTTTTTTCTTCATTAACATCTGAAACATTCGCGGTCTTAGTTCAAATTTTCAACCTGCAGAACACCACCTCCCCTATAGTAAACCTCATTTTCTTTACCTTACTGAAACACTGGTATCTGAGGCAACTGATAGTAACCCCTTTCTGTTCCCTCCTTCTTTCTCTGTTCTCATTTTTAATTCAAAGCTGGATGCTGCATTAATGTGGTCAACGACCTAACATGATCTCCTGTCAACGCTCTTGAATCTTTCTAGTTTCCCACAATCTGGAGAGTGACTCTCAAACTAAATTTATGTCTGTTGTATAGCTCTTACGTAAATTCTCTGACTGTAAAATATTCTTTGACTATTCAACTTCAAAAGTGGGGCACATTCTGACTCTTCTCTTTTGCGAATATCTTCATTCTTGGAGACTTTAATGTTCACCACCAGCTTTTGCTCTCCTCTCCCTTCACTGACCAATCTGGTGAAGTAGTCTTTTACCTTGCTGGAACTGGTGCAACACCCTACTCATATTCCTAACCGTCTCGGAGATCTGGCCAACATTCTTGATCTTTTCCTAACCTCTTATCCTTCTATTTATGCTGTTACCCTGTGGGCTCCTTCAAACACAATCTCATATCTGTATCTTGTCCTATCACTCGACTCCCTTCCCAGGATTCCCCTAATTGGAGGTGCCTTTAGCGTGTTGTCTCTGCTAGTTGTGGGGAATGTCTGGCATGAAGGCGTACATTTCTCACTCTTTTTATCGTCCTACACCTTCCAATTTTTTTTTTTTTTTAACACAGCCTGTTCTCGTGCTAGACACAAGAGAGAGGTGGCCCACTAAACGTACTAAAGCCTTCCATCACTAGAATCTCATGCACTTTATATATCTGGCCTGAACCATTTCATCTCTGTTCTACAAGTAGCCAAAAACTCCTTCTCTAATAGAAAGTGTCAAAATCTTATACTACTCTTCTGGACACGGTGGAATAAACAGCTTTTCATCTCATCATTTCCTTTCTCTTAACTGACTATATTCAGCCCTTTTTTCATCGCCACAGTATTGCATCGCTTGCTATCTTCTACCGACATTTTCACTTTAACTGCTCTTCTGATCCTTCTAACTGCATCGCTCCCCTTCTCCTGCGGCCTCGCAGCACAAGACTTTCATCTTTCTCTTACCCCCCCCTTTTTTTTTCTTTTCTTTCCTTTTCTTTTTTTTTTCTTTTTTTTTTTATGTAGGTGGGACACCAGCGAAGAGCAACAAAAATCTAAAAAAAAAAGTCCACTGAGATTCCGTTCCCCGAATAGGATCCGATGCAGTAGTCAAAAATTGAAGGATAAGTGTCTTGAAACTTCCTTCTTGAATGAGTTCAAGTTATAAGACGGTGCAAATACAGAAGGAGGCAGAGTTTACCAGAGAAAAGGATGAATGATTCAGAATACTGGTTAACTCTTCCATTAGAGAGGTTGATAGAGTATGGGTAAAAGAAAGAAGAAAGTCTTTTGGAGCGAGGCCGTGGGAGGAGTGGAGGCGTGCAGTTAGCAAGATCAGAAGAGCAGTTAGCATGAAAATAGCGGAAGATAGCTAGAGATGCAACATTGCGTCGATGAAAAATTAGCTGAAGCCAGTCACTTAGAGGAGAGAAGTTGATGAGACGAAACACTTTTGAATCACCATATCTAAAAGACTGGTATGAGTGGAACGCCCTCAGACATGTGAGGCATACTCCATACATGGGCGGATAAGGCCCTTGTACAGAGTTAGCAACTGGGGGGGGGGTGAGAAAAATCTCAGAATGTCTAACTTCATAGAATATGCTTAAGCTCTACCTCCACACAAAACTACAAGCACCTAATAATATACATACCCTTCACTCAAAATTTCAAAATTATCATTGGGACTCCTACTCCAGCCTCAAAGTTCCCATCTGGGGAGAGGACCACAAATGTCCCCAGGTCAGACTGCCTTTCTGACGACCCTAAGCGTCTTGACACCCCGCCCCCCAACTTTTTTCTTCATTAACTTCTGCAATATTCGCGCCTAAGATCTAATATTAAATCTGTAGAACACCACCTCTCCTCTTCTAAACCACCTTTTCTTTTCCTCTCTGAAACTCAGATGTCTCAGGCAACTGAAAGAAGCCCATTCTTTGTCCCCTCCTACTTTATTTATCTTTACTTTCGATCCAAAGCTTGATGTTGCGTTTATGTGCGCAACGACTTAACCTACTCTCGTGCTCACGCTCTTGAATCTTCCGAGTTTTCCACCATCTGGCTGCGACTACAGAGACACTCTCGAACTTAATTCATCTGTGCTGTATACCTCTCACCTAACGCTTCTGACTATAAGAAATCCTTTGAATACTTAACTTCCAAAGTTGAACACATTCTGACACTCTTCCCTTTTGCAGAGATCTCCATTCTTGGAGACTTTAATATTCACCACTAGCTTTGGCTTTCCTCTCCCTTCACTGACCATCCTGGTGATCTAGCCCTCATCTTTCCTATCGTCCACGAGCTAGAGCAATTGGTGCAACACCCTACTCGTATTCCTGACCGTCTTGGAGATTCGCCCAACATTCTTGACCTCTAATCCTTCTGCTTATGATGTCACCCTCTCTTCTTCGTTAGGTTCCTCCGATCACAATCTCATATCTATATCTTGTCCTATCGCTCCAATCCCTCTTCAGGATCCCCCTAAGCGAAGGTGCCTCTGGCGTTTTGCCTCTGCTAGTTGGGGGGACCTGAGGAGGTATTTTGGTGATTTTCCTTGGAATGACTACTGCTTCCGTGTCAGACATCCGTCTTTGTGTGCTGAGCGCATAACAGAGGTGATACTGTCTGGCATGGAGGCGTACATTCCTCACTCTTTTTCTCGACCTAAACCTTCCAAACCTTATTTTAACTCATCTTCTTCTCGTGCTATACATGATAGAGAGGTGGCCCATAAAAAGATCTTAAGCCTTCCATCACCAGAATCTCATACACTTTATATTTCTACTCGGAACCATGCCAAGTCTGTTGTCCAACTAGCCAAAAAACTCCTTCGTTAATAGAAAGTGTCAAAATCTTTCAAGATCTAACTTCCTTCGTGACTTCTGGCATCTAGACCAAATTTAAATATCTCCAATAACTTTGCTTCTTCTTCTTCTTTCCCTTCTTTATTACAACCAGATGGCACCACTGCTATCACATCTATTTCTAAAGCTGACCTCTTCGCTAAAACCTTTACTAAAAACGGACGATTCTGGGTTTGTTGCCCCCTCTCCTCCACTCTCTGACTACTTCATGCTACATACTCGTATTAAAATTCTTTGCAATGATGTTTTCAATCCCTCACTGGCCTAAACCCTCGGAAGGCTTATGGACCTGATGAGGTCCCTCCTAATGTTCTCCGAAACTGTGCCTCCGTGCTTGCACCTTGCCTAGTCAAACCCTTTCACCTTTGTCTGTCAGCATGTAGACTTTCTTCTTTCTGGAAGTTTGCCTACATTCAGCGTGTTCCTAAAAAAAAGGTGACAGTTCTAATCCCTCAAATTACCGTCCTATTGTTTTAATTTCCTAGCTATCTAAAGTTTTTGAATCTATCCTAAACAGGAAGATTCTTAAAGACCTATCACTTCACAACCTTCTATCTGATCGCCAGTATGGGTTCTGTGAAGGCCGCTCTACTGGTCATCTTATGGGTCTTCGTCATCCTCTTTTAGAGATTTTGGTGAAACTTTTGCTGTTGCCTTGGACATATCAAAAGCTTTTGATAGAGTCTGGCACAAAGCTTTGATTTCCAAAACTACCATTTTATGGCTTCTATCCTTCTCTCTGTAATTTCATCTTAAGTTTCCTTTCTGACCGTTTTATTGCTGCTGTGGTAAACGGTCACTCTTCTTCTCCTTAATCTGTTAACAGTGGTGTTCCTCAGGGTTCTGTCTTGTCACCAACTTTCTTCTTATTATTCATGAATGACATTCTAAACCAAACTTCATGTCCTATCCACTCCTGCGCAGATGATACAACGTTGCACTTTTCCACGTCTTTTCATAGACGTTTAACCCTTCAGGAAGTAGACATTTCGCGCAGAGAAGCCACAGTACGCCTGACTTCAAAAACAAAATTCCTCCATCTATCAACTCGACGCAAGCTTCCAGACAACTATCCCCTCTTCTTCAGTGACACTCAACTGTCCCCCTCTTCTACACTGAATATCCTCGGTCTGTCCTTTACTTATAATCTGAACAGAAAACTTGACATCTCATCTTCAGCTAAAACAGCTTCTATGAAGTTAGGTGTTCTGATACGTCTTCGCCATTTTTTCTCACTCCCCCAGCTACTAACTCTGTACAAGGGGCTTATCCGTTCATGTTTTTTTTTTCTATGTAGGAAGAACACTGGCCAAGGGCAACAAAAAAAAAAAAGGCCACTGAAATGCCAGTTGCATAAAAGAATCAAAGCAGTAGTCAAAAATTGATGAATAAGTGTCTTGAAACCTCCCTCTTGAAGGAATTCAAGTCATAGGAAGATAGAAATACAGAAGCAGGCAGGGAGTTCCAGAGTTTACCAGAGAAAGGGATGAATGATTGAAAATACTGGTTAACTCTTGCGTTAGAGAAGTGGACAGAATATGGGTGAAAGAAAGAAGAAAGTCTTGTGCAGCGAGGCCGCGGGAGGAGGGGAGGCATGTAGTTAGCAAGATCAGAAGAGTAGTTAGCATAAAAATAGCGGTAGAAGACAGCTAGAGATGCAACATTACGGCAGTGAAAGAGAGGCTGAAGACAGTCAGTTAGAGGAGAGGAGTTGATGAGACGAAAAGCTTTTGATTTCATCCTGTCTAGAAGAGTAGAATGAGTGGAACCCCCCCAGACATGTGAAGCATACTTTATACATGGACGGATAAGGCCCTTGTACAGAGTTAGCAGCTGGAAGGTGGGGTGAGAAAAACTGGCGGAGACGTCTCAGAACGCCTAACTACATAGAAGCTGTTTTAGCTAGAGATGAGATGTGAAGTTTCCAGTTCAGATTATAAGTAAAGAACAGACCGAGGATGTTCAATATACAAGAGTTAGACAGTTGAGTTTCACTGAAGAAGAGGGGATAGTTGTCTGGAAGGTTGTGTCAAGTTGATAGATGGAGGAATTGAGTTTTTGAGGTATTGAACAATACAATGTTTGCTCTGCCCCAATCAAAAATTTTAGAAAGATCAGAAGTCAAGCGTTCTATTGCTTCTCTGTGTGAAATGTTTACCTCCTGAAGGATTGGACGTCTATGAAAAGACGTGGAAAAGTGGAGGGTGGTATTATCATCGTAGGAGTGGATAGGACAAGAAGTTTGGTTTAGAAGATCATTAATGAATAAGAAGAAGAGAGTGGGTGACAGGACATAACCCTGAGGAACACCACTGTTAATAGATTTAGGAGAAGAACAGTGACCATCTACCACAGCAGCAATAGAACGGTCAGAAAGGAAACTTGAGATGAAGTTACAGAGAGAAGGATATAAGCCGTGGGAGGGTAGTTTGGAAATAAAAGGTCTGTGCCAGACTCTATCAAAAGCTTTTGATATGTCCAAGGCAACAGCAAAAGTTTCACCAAAATCTCTAAAAGAGGATGACCAAGACTCAGTAAGGAAAGCCAGAAGATCACCAGTAGAACGATCTTGACGGAACCCATACTGGCGATCAGATAGAAGATTGTGAAGTGATAGATAAAAAAAAATAGATAGGCAGGAAATTAAAGCAATAGGACGGCAGTTTGAGGGTTTAGAATGGTCACCCTTTTTAGGAACAGGTTGAATGTAGGCAAACTTCCAGCAAGAAGGAAAGGTAGATGTTAACAGACAGAGCTCAAAGAGTTTGACTAGGCAAGGTGCAAGCACGGAGGCACAGTTTCGAAAAACAATAGGAAGGACCCCATCAGGTCCATAAGCATTCCGAGGGTTTAGGCCCGCGAAGGCATGGAAAACATCATTGCAAAGAATTTTAATAAGTGGCATGAAGTAGTCAGAGGGTAGAGGAGAGGGAGGAACAAGCCCAGAATCGTCCAAGGTAGAGTTTTTAGCAAAGGTTTGAGCGAAGAGTTCAGCTTTAGAAATAGATGTGATAGCAGTGGTGCCATCTGGTTGAAATAAAGAAGGGAAAGAAGAAGAAGAAGCAAAGTTATTGGAGATATTTTGGTCTAGATGCCAGAAGTCACAACGGGAGTTAGATCTTGAAAGGTTTTGACACTTTCTGTTAATGAAGGAGTTTTGGCTAGTTGGAGAACAGACTTGGCATGGTTCCGGGCAGAAATATCAAGTGCATGAGATGAAATATTAAGTGCATGGTGATGGAAGGCTTAAGTACCTTTTGTGGGCCACATCTCTATCATGTATAGCATGAGGACAAGCTGTGTTAAACCAAGGTTTAGAAGGTTTAGGACGAGAAAAAGAGTGAGGAATGTACGCCTCCATGCCAGACACTATCACCTCCGTTATGCGCTCAGCACACAAAGACGGGTCCCTGACACAGAAACAGTAGTCATTCCAAGGAAAATCAGCAAAATACCTCCTCAGGTCCCCCCAACTATCAGAGGCAAAACGCCAGAGGCACCTTCGCTTAGGGGGATCCTGAGGAGGGATTGGAGTGATAGGACAAGATACAGATATGAGATTGTGATCGGAGGAATCCAACGGAGAGGAAATGGTGACATCATAAGCAGAAGGATTAGAGGTCAGGGAAAGGTCAAGACGGTCAGGAATACGAGTAGGGTGTTGCACCAATTGCTCTAGATCGTGGAATATAACAAAGTTGTAGGCTAGTTCACCAGGATGGTCAGTGAAGGGAGAGGAAAGCCAAAGCTAGTGGTGAGCATTGAAGTCACCAAGAATGGAGATCTCTGCAAAAGGGAAGAGAGTCAGAATGTGCTCCACTATGGAAGTTAAGTTGTCAAAGAATTTTTTATAGTCAGAGGAGTTAGATCAGAGGTATACAGCACAGATAAATTCAGTTTGAGAGTGACTCTGTAGACGTAGCCAGATGGTGGAAAACTCGGTAGATTTTAAGAGCGTGGGCACGAGAGCAGGTTAAGTCATTGCGTACATAAACACAACATCCAGCTTTGGACTGAAAATGAGGATAGAGAAAGTAAGAGGGAACAGAAAAAGGGGTTACAGTTAGTTGCCTGAGACACCTGACTTTCAGTTAGGAAAAGAAGATGAGGTTTAGAAGAGGAGAGGTGGTGTTCTACATATTGAAAATTAAATCTTAGACCGCGAATGTTGCAGAAGTTAATGAAGAAAAAGTTGAGGGGGTTGTCAAGACACTTAGGGTCGTCGACAGAAAGGCAGTCCGACCTGGGGACATTGATGGTCCCCTCCCCAAATGGGGACTCCGAGGCTGATGTAGAAGTCACCATGATGATTTTAAAATTTTTGATTGAAGGGTGTGTGTGTGTAGTAGGTGCTTGTAGTTTTGTGTGGAAGAAGAGAGTTGTCTTTAGAGGGCAGCCTGTGACTGCCCCCTTGTGTTGTGAGACACAAAGGGAAACGTTCAATGAGGTCACAGCTGGGTTTAATGATAAGTTCACAGCACCCCCCGAACAGTGCTTTAGACCTCTATGGGAGTAATTATCGTTTCGGGAGGTGCCTGCTGCCTCCTATGTATGAAGTATTCTTCGCTTGTCTGGGGGGTTCCACTCATACCGCTCTTCTAGATAGGGTGGAATTAAAAGCTTTTCGTTTCATCAATTCCTCTCCTGACTGACTGCCTTCAGCCTCTCTCTTATCGCCACAGTGTTGCATCTCTAGCTGTCTGCTATCGCTAATTTCATGTTAACTGCTCTTCTGAACTTGCTAACTGCATGCTTCCCCTTCTCCTGCGGCCCCGCTGCACAAGACTATCTTTTTTTCTCTCAACCCTATTCTGTCCACCTCCCTAATGCAAGAGTTAACCAGTATTCTGAATCATTCATTCCTTTCTCTGGTAAATTTTGGAACTCCCTGCCTGCTTCTGTATTTCCACCTTCCTATGACTTGAATTCCTTCAAGAGGGAGGTTTCCAGAGGTTTCTTCAATTTTTGACTACCGGTTTGGACCCTTTTCTGGGACTGGCATCTCAGTGGGCTTTTTTTTTTTTATTTATTGGATTTGTGTTGCCCTTGGTCAGTGTCTCTCCTACATATAAAAAAAAAAAAAGCTAGAGATGAGATGTGAAGTTTCCAGTTTAGATTATAAGCAAAGGGTAGACTTACTGTTTTTAGTGTACAGGAAGGGGACAGTTGAGTGTCATTGAAGAAAAGGGGGATAGTTGTCTGGAAGATTCTGTCAAGTTCATAGATGGAGGAATTGAGTTTTTGAGGCATTTAACAATAAAAAGTTTGCTCTGCCTCTATCAGAAATTTTAGAGAGATTAGAAGTCAGGCGTTCTGTGGCTTACATGCGTGAACTGTTTACTTCCTTAAGGGTTGGACGTCTATGAAAAGACGTGGGAAAGTGCAGGGTGCATGTATCATCAGCGTAGGAGTGCATAGGACAAGAAGCTTTGTTTAGAATATCATTAATGAGTAAGAGGAAAAGAGTGGGTGACAGAACAGAATTCTGAGGAACGCTAATGTTAATAGATTTATGAGAAGAACAGCGATCGTCTACGACAGCAGTAATAGAACGGTCAGAAAGGAAACTCGAGATGAAGTTACGGAGAGAAGGACAGAAGCTTTAGGAGGGTAATTTGAAATCAAAGTTTTGTACCAGATTCTATCAAATGCTTTTCAAATGTCTATGGTAAGAACAAAAGTTTCATCAAAATCTCTTAAAAAGGATGACCAAGACTCAGTAAGGAAAGCCAGAAGATCACCAGTAGAGCCTTGTTGTAACCCATACGGGCGATCAGATAGAAGATTGTGAAGTGATAGATGTTTAAGAATCTTTCTTTTGAGGATAAAAAAATAAATAAATAAATAAATAAATAAATAAATAGGCAGGAAATAAAAAAAAAAAATAGTACCCATAATCTGTCCACCTCCCTAATGCAACTGTTAGCCAGAATTCTCAATAATTTATTTCTGTTTCTGGTGAACTCTGGAACTCCCTGCTTGCTTCTGTATTTCCACCTTCATATGACTTGAACTACTTCAAGAGGGAAGTTTGAAGACACTCATCCTACAATTTTTTTACTACCACTTCGAAACCTATACGGTTTTTATATTTTTTGCCTTTGGCTGGTTTCCGTCCTACATAAAAAAAAATAATAATAAAAATAATAATAATAATAATAATAATAATAATAATAATAATATATATATATATATATATATATATATATATATATATATATATATATATATATATATATATATATATATATATATATATATATATATATATATATATATATATATATATATATATATATATATATATATATATATATATATATATATATATATATATATATATATATATATATATATATATATATATATATATATATATATATATATATATATATATATATATATATATATATATATATATATATATATATATACACACACACACACACACACACACACACACACACACACGCACACACACACACATACACGTTATGACCACAAATCCCAGGCCCTCGTCCAGCTGCCGCACCTGGTTTAGCTTTCCTGAGTTATCTACGAGTACTGAGTGCGGGGTCCAAATACTGGTGTACAGGATCCCCTGTGACTTCTACATCCCTTACACGACCAGTCGTAAAGGTCGCCAGTCTCTTTATCCCACCCACGGACAATGAAATAATACACCCAAGAAAACACCCAAATCGAACAGCTGGGTAAGATTAATTTGCCACGTTCTAGCGAAAGAGCACAACGAAAATAAACACTTTTGGTGAGATATTATAACATTCTCCCTTCCCGGTAATACAATATCCTTATCAATACATAATAAGTAATATTACATATCACATAATAGACAATAAGTAATACAATATCTCCCTTAATTGTGATTTACCCCAAAAAGGATAAATTGTCGGAAAGCAGTTTAAAAGGATCCTTTGTGTGCAAAGCCTAAAGATGCTTTGCAACGCAATATTATTTTACGGGGCAGTACACCGACAAACTGCACACAAAAACACACAGGAGGGTAATTCACCTCTCACTGTATCACGAAGTACTCAGCTGGCTTCATAGGCAGGCTGACGTGCTAAAGCTACTTAGATAAACCGGAGACCTATAGTTATTCAACTATCTCCTTAGAACAACTGGTCCGTCTACCTTTAAACATCCTCCCTAGTCTCCACCAAACTACGGTGTCTGCCTTTGTACGTCTGTCTTGAGTTAGACTGTGACTGTGAGAACAAGACCCTGAACCTTTCCCATTCTGCTACTACGCGGCGATGCTAGAGTGGGGGTTGACATATACCCTCCCGCTCGCCGCCGCACCTCACTCACTGTGGATTTAAATGAATAAAACACTTCACGTCTAAAAATTCTAGTGACTAAGCTAGAGGGCTGGGTGAATATTGATTACTTTATCATGAAGAGCAACTTTTCTGCTATTAGCTATGTGAGGCTCCGGATGAGTGAATAAGGGGAAAATACTGAAATTAAATAGGGAAAGGAACAGGGTAGAGAATAAACGTTTTTTTTTTTTTAATGTAACGGCTAGCAGGCAAAGACTCATCGAACAGCGGGCACCCACACCTCCGCTTTTGCCCACTCTCACTCACTAGTCTATCCTCTTCTCTTCTCTCTCTCTCTCCCTCTCTCTCTCTCTCTCTCTCTCTCTCTCTCTCTCTCTCTCTCTCTCTCTCTTCTTCCCATACTTTTTTCTTCATTTTTTTTTCTACATCGCCTTACATCGCTGCACGCAACACTCCTCATAAACATTTTTTTTTTTGGGGGGGAATATATACAAATTTACGAAAAATTTAGGAACATACAATTTTAAACAGTATAGAACTACTCGAGGCAAAATACAACAAATTTAGGCGTATACTCATTATAAAATATTAAAATACTACTACAGCACTGACATGATTGATTACAAGATTTGAAAACAAATGGGGCTTCTATTGGGTCCTCTAACTTAGACTGCCACTTCATCTTTCTCCTCCTCCTACTCCTCCTCCGAGACCTGTCTTCGTTAAATGCCAGGATCTATGGTCTTCACGGCTACGTTGGTGTGGATTTTTTTTTTTTTTCTGCCACAACTGCGCCAACTTTTTGTGACTTGTCACTCCTCTGTCTCCGTTGTCTTCTCTTTCCACTACCTTCACTTCTCCACACACCCTCACCTCTCCTCCTCTCTCTACTAAACATGCTGCTCCGTCTGTATATTTCCCACACTGTACAGGTCAATCTGAACTGTGCTCCGACACAAGAAATGACGGCACCAGTCTAATTCAGACCTCAGAGGGGACAATGATGCATCACCAGGCGAAGGGGTGGCCACTCCGGTCTTTCCACCTTCAGCCCCAAACACAGGCCGGATCTTATCACTCTCCAGGTCACGGCCATGAGACACAATGATAGACACCGGCTTCTGAAGGGTCTTGGAAGCTGTGTTGGGCACTAATTTTGGGTATTTAAATTTAAACTGGCGAGTATTTTTACAGTAATAGCACATGAGCTGAGTAATGTACCTGTGAGTGCTGTGTTGCATTTCCAATTGAGCTTACTCGCTCAGACTTATTTCCAAAGCCACTGCTATAGCGTGTACTTCCCAACAAACTGGGGCCGGCGATATCTACAGAGAAACCAACATTGGTCCCACCAGACTTACCACCAATCCAATATGGCACAGGCCGGTGCGCCAACAAGTGGTCATCAGCCGAAGTAGGTGCCTCCTTTATGGTTTTATTTTTTTTTTCTCCCTGAGCAGCGGTACAAACTCTTGCTCCGTCACATTGACGAGTTCCTCCATTACCATGAGCTTTTTAAGTCACGGTAGGAGGTAGCAATCCACTTCTCGAACGTCTTCACGAGATAGTGAGCACATTTTTTATAAGAGTCGTTAGGCCTTTATCTTCCCTCCGCGGAACTGCAGACTATATGCCTTTGGCCGCTGTTAATAAGCCCTCGTGTTATCGACCTTGAACTCTTCATAATCCTCCAGATCATAGGTCATAGACTTCCAATGCCTTGTCCTTTAACATATTTTCCACAAGGCCTTAAGGGCAATCAAATTTAGTTGCTTTTTTTCTCAAACCTTCTGAACCCACTCTGTCGTCCTCTCACCAAATTCTGGTATCAATTTTAATTTCCTCGCCATCTGACTTTCTACTGTATTCTCCTCTCCTCTCCTGAAACCATGAGGTGAATTAGCCTCGTCTTCTGCAACTCAAACATCCAGTTCTTTTCTGTTTCCTCCATTTCCCTTTCTGCCTCAAGAATCTTCATTTCTTTTTCAAACATCCTCGCCTTCTCCTCCGCCTCAAGTAATCTCATCTCCTTCTCCTTCTCGGGTTCAAGCATCTTTACCTCCCGCTCCGTTTCTGGCCTCGTGGTTTCTCTAGCCTCCTTTGCTTTTATTTTCCTTTCCTCGGTCTCCAATTCAAGGTTTCCAAATTCTCTTGTCTTCTCATCCTCCAGTTTCTTACCCGTTTTTAGCCTCCTCTGCTTCCAACTCCATTCTCTTCAATTTCAACTTAAATCTCCTCTCCTCAGATATGCCTTCGGTCTGGGAGAAGCCACCAATACTGCAGGCAGGGCAAACACAACCATAGACGCTAGTTGTGGGGACTAAGTGTCCTCACACTGAAGAAGGTTAAGTCTACTACACTGCCGCTTCTAGCAGAGGCAAGGGACTCAGGTCGGTCAAATCAAGTCATTCCTGCTACCAGCCCTGCCCTCCATGGCGTAAACTGAGTGTGGGCATACAAAATACAACAAAACAAATAACAAACAACTATCTACCCCCACGTGGCTACGAAGCTACCATCTACCCTGGCGAGGTTACCAATTTTTGCTCTGACCACAAATTTCAGCCACTTGTACAGCTAGTGCAACTAGACTAACTTCCCCGAGCCACCTCCTGTGTGAATATCAATGCGTGGCCTAAATAAGGATGTAAAAGGTCCTCTTTGACCCCTGCACCCTTTTACACGACCGGTCATAACACCATGTCACACTACTGAGGTCGCCAATCAGTTTACCCTAACCACATACAAGAAAATAATACAACAGACAATTTCAGCAGCTGGATAAGAATCGATCGCCACGTTCTAGGAAGACAGCACAACGAAAGATAATCACATAATGTCGAGGTATAATATCCAGGGAGAAAATTGCCCTCGTAACGCATCGCCCACCTCCAGGGAGAACCGGGAGAGACAGCTTGATGGCAAAGGGACCAATGGTCGAAACGCGAGGTTTTTTCCCAGGAGCGAGGCTCGGGACAACGGGTGGTGGTGCAGGTGCGGCAATAATTACCACAAAATTACTAAATGCCCGTTCAAGGAACAAGAGTGTTTTAAATGCAATCGGACAGGACATACTAGACGCATGTGTAAAGCTTGAGGTAGAGTCAATAAGCATAAGCATAGTCAAAAGGAGGAGGGGGAGTTGTCTGATATTTAACAACTTCCCGATCGGGCGCAAACGAGTATCAAGACACCGCCGCTGGTAGGTAATGTACAAGTGGAGGGCAACGAGCTGTGGATGGAAGCGGACACGGATGCGAGCAACACTATCACCAATGAGGAGGTGTGGAGCAAGCTGCACAGCAGGCCAAGATTGGAAGCCTCAAACAAGCTCCTAATCACCTACACAGGTTGTAGGTATAAGAAATTGCGAATATGGAGGTGAAGTGTAATGAGAAAGTGAAAACACTGCTTATTACAGTGATTAGGAGAGCAGGACCTTCACTCATGGGGCATGACTGGTTATCTGTGTTAAAGCTGAACTGGCAGGAAATGATTGGCAGGATTGGGACAGCACGCACAGAGGAAGCCAGAAGCAAGGGTATTAAGGTGAACGACTTGCTGGAGAAACACAGTGAGATTTTTTCTCAGACTTTAGGACATATGTCAATAAAAGCACATCTACCACTCAAGCCAGTTAGCAGGAAATCTCGTCCCGTGCCGCAGGCCCTCTATCCCTTCGTGGACCAGGAACTGGCAAGGTGGATCAAGGAAGGGATCGCCGAACCGGTGGAAATCAGCAACAGCAGTGGTTGGGCGACCCCGCTGGTGGTGGTACCCAAAGCAGACGGCAAGGTGAGGCTGGCAGAAGACTACAGTGTTACAGTAAATCCCCACTTAGATATAGTCAAGTATCCCCTGCCCACCCCGAGGAGCTATTTGCGAGGATAAAGGAAACAAGGTTTGCCAAGTTGGACTTAAAAATGCTTACTTACAGATGGAACTAAGTGATGAGTCAAAAGACCTAACAACAGTAACAACACATCGAGGTTTGTTAAGGATGAATAGATTGCCGTTTGGTTTGGCTTACTGTGGGGACATTTTTCAGACACCAATTGACAGAATCTTGGAAGGGATACCCAATTGTGTGGCGTACCTGGACGATCTACCAGTAACAGGATCCAGTAAAGAGAGACTGATTGAAAATTTGGATAAAGTACTGTAGAGATTGAGAGAGAATGAAGTGAGGCTGAAAAGGTGAAAATGTGAGTTAGACACGGTACTTGGGTTGGATCCTCACCAACACGGAGCTCAAACCGATGCCAGAGAAAACGGAGGCGATACAACTACCGGCCTCGACTGACGTCCCGACGCTCCGAAGCTTGCTGGGTGCGGTGGGATATTAATCGCGCCTGTTACCTCACCTCACCACCACACTGACACAACTGTACGAGCTGCACAAGAAAGAGGCAAAATGGGTGTGGACGAGTAAGTGTGAGAAAACCGTCAAACAGGTGAAGCAGACGCTATCCAGTAACTTGGTGTTAATGATGTATGACCCTAAGTTGCCAATTAAGCTCGTAACAGATGCCAGTGATGTATGAGTCGGGGCGACGCTGATTCAAGTCGGTCTAGGTGGACGTGGAGCGCCCCGTGGCGTATGCGTCGAGGGTACTTACCCCGACAGAGAGAAAGTATCCCAGCGTGGAGAAGGAAGCGGTAGCAATATCATATGGAGTAAGGAGGTTCCAGCAGTATTGTTATGGGAGATTCACTTGTTACGGATAACAAAGCTTTTTCTAGGATTCTGAATCCGGACAGAGAGATGCTGACACTCGGGGCGGCACGGATGCAGCAGTACGCCTTGCAGCTGGCAGCTTATAGTCAAGATATGGAGCTGCAGCGATCAGAAGACGTGAGACTCGCTGACACGCTATCCAGGTTACCCATGTAAGGCATCATCGACAAGGGAGCACAACGAGTGGAAAGGGAGGCGAAAGAGACCAACGTGTTGTTTCTGGACAAGGGGCCATCAGTGACGTCGAGAGAAGTAATGGCAACGCGGCGTGACTCGGTACTAGATAAAGTGATGACGGTGGTAAGGTCAGGCATATGCCTCGAGGATTCAAAGGATATTAGCAGCTGTAAGTCAAGAATGGCAGAGTTGTCGACCGAGGGGGACTGTCTGATGTGGGGCGGCAGAGTAGTGATACCAGCGTCACTGCGGGAAAAGGTCAAGAACGAATTGCATATGGGTCACGCAGGATGTGTAAGAATGAAGCAGCTGGCTCGACGATATGTATGGTAGCCTGGGTTGGACAAGGAGTTGGAAGAGTTAGCAAAAAGTTCCATCAGGTGTGTACGGAGAAGCGAGCAGCTCCGCCACAATCTGCGGTGCATCACTGGGAATGCACCCGTGCACCCTGGCAGAGAGTGCACACCAACTTTGAGTGACCGATAAACGGAACAATGTTACTCGTAATGGTGGACAGTTTATCTAAATGAATAGAGGCAATCCCAATGAAGTCAACAACAGCAGGGAGGTTTATACATGAGTTAACTGTACTATTTAGCTATGTACGGATAACGGCCCGCAGTTCACGTCGGAGGAGATGGCAAGTTTCACCAGACGGCTTGGTATTCGGCATATCAGAGTGGCACCTTATCATTCCTCCAGTAACGGACTAACAGAGAGAGCAGTAAGAACAGTGAAAGAAGGGACGAAAGCAACAAGGGGTTAGGGCAAAGCGGTAGAAGGGAGTCTGCTGAAATTTTTGCTTAACTATCGTTCTACACCACAGCGCATAACAGGCAAGACACCGGCAGAAATGTTTCTGGGCAGGATTATACGCTCTAAGCTTGATCTTCTACTACCGGACGACAGCAACAGGGTGGCAAGCAAACAAGAGCAGCTTGTACGATGATTACAGACAGGTGATGTGGTGTGGGTCAGAAGTTACACAGGGCCGAAGTAGAAAAGAGGGAGGATCGTAACACAAAGAGGACCACTATCCTACGAGGTACGAGTAGACGTTGGGATCAACGCACTGTGGTCACGGCACTGTGGTCACAGCACGCAGATCAAGTAATTCTGGTAAGCAGTGGCGGGGCCACCAATGTTCCGAGTAATGTATCTCCTCCGTTTCCAGCATAGGATTCAGTGACGCAAGACAGCGATTGGCAGTCACCGGCAGAGGACAGCATGGCCAGCCCGGTGGAGGACAGCCAAGCAGTGTTGGCGCCAACACTACGCCAACCAGACGTGAGGACTCCAACAAAGATAGGTCACATGGGGGAGCCGGGACCTGTGAATGAAGAAGCGGTCAAGAGAGAGCAAGAGGGACCAGCAACAGGAGGAACACCGAGGCGCCAACGAGTAAGGGAGTCGCCAGGGCGCAAGTTGTCCCCTGTCCTGAGAGGAATGCGCGTTGGAGGGCAGGTATCAGCAGAGGGTGGACTGTCGACAGGGACAGGACAGCCATCCGAAGAAGAAGGACTACACGAGATAAGAAGGCGATCGACGAGGTGGAGGAAGTAACCAGATAGATATCAGGGACCGATGTAATGTGAAAATTAAGTTAGATTACTAGGCGGGGGGAGTATGTGATGGGTTAGAATCTGGAGGGGGTGAGGTGTAGTGTAGTTGACTATGTAGTTAATGAGGAGTTGACTACCTCAACCTGGTCTATTACTACAGATTCTACATTTTCCATGCCCTCCCTGGCCTAAACACTCGGAAGGCTTATGGACCTGATGGACCTCCTATTGTTCTCGGAAACTGTGCTTCCGTGCTTACACCTTGCCTAGTCAAACCCTTTCAGCTCTGCCTGTCAACATCTATCTTTACTTCTTGCTGGAAGTTTGTCTGTTCCTAAAAAAAGATGACCGTTCTAATCCCTCAAACTACCGTCCTATTGCTTTATTTTTTTTCTGCCTATCTAAAGTTTTTTTAATCTATCCTCAACAGGAAGATTCTTAAACATCTATCAGTTCACAATCTTCTATCTGATGGCCAATATGGGTTACGTCAAGGCCGTTCTACTGGTGATCTTCCAGCTTTTCTTACTGAGTCTTGGTCATACTCTTTTAGAGATTTTGGTGAAACTTTTGTCGTTGTCTTGGATACTTCAAAAGCTTTTGATTGAGTCTGGCACAAAGCTTTGATTTTCAAACTGCCCTCCTACACTTTCTATCCTTCTTTCTGTAACTTTATCTCAAGTTTCCTTTCTGACCGTTCTATTGCTGCTGTGGTAGACGGTCACTGTTCTTCTCCTAAATCTATTAACAATGGTGTTCCTCAGGGTTCTGTCCTGTCACCCACTCTCTTCTTATTATTCATCAATGACCTTCTAAACCAAACTTCTTGTCCTATCCACTCTTATGCTGATTATACCTCCCTGCACTTTTACACGCCTTTTCATAGACGTCCAACCCTTCAGGAAGTAACCATTCAGACAGGGAACCCACAGAACGCCTGTGTTCTGATCTTTCTAAAATTCCTGATCTGATTGTAGCAGAGCAAACTTGACATTGTTCAATGCCTCAAAAACACAATTCCTTAATTCGACACAAGCTTCCAGACAACTATAAACTTCACATCTCATCTCATCTAAAACAACTTCTATGAAGTTAGGCGGTCTGAGACGTCGCCGCCGGTTTTTTTTTTTCCACCCTTCCAGCTGCTAACTCAGTACAGGGGCCTTATCCGTCCATGTATAGAGTATGCTTCACATGTCTGGGGGGTTTCCACTCATACCACTCTTCTAGACAGTATGAAATCAAAAGCTTTTCGTCTCATCAACTCCTATCCTCTAACTGACTGTCTTCAGCCTCTCTCTCATCGCCGTAGTGTTGCATCTCTAGCTGTCTTCTACCGCTATTTTCATACTAACTGCTCTTCAGATCTTGCTAACTGCATGCCTCCCCTTCTCCCACGGCCTCGCTGCAGAAGACTTTCTCCTTTCTCTCACCCCTATTCTGTGTACCTCTCTAATGCAAGAGTTAACCAGTATTCTCAATCATTCATCCCTTTCTCTGGTAAATTCTGGAAATCCCTGCTTGCTTCTGTATTTTCACCTTCCTGTTACTTGCATTCCTCCAAGAGGGAAGTTACAAGACGCTTTTCCATCAATTTTTTAATACCACATTGGACCCTTTTCTGAGACTGGCATTTTCTTTTTAATTGGATTTTTTTCTGTTGCCCTTGGCTAGCGTCCTTCCTACATAAACAAAAAATAATAATAATAATATCAATAATACAATCACTTAATTTTAAGTGTAGATAATCACTACGCTTAAATATCTGCCATATAAGCTCAAGGAATGGGGAGGATGTCTCTTCTGTTGCTCACTCCTCATTCCAAGATTTTAACATTGGTAAATGGTCGTTCCTGAAATTACCACAAGCTTTTAAGATTACCTCATTTAATTATAATCCGATGACGCCATCATTATCACTAAACCACACAGGGCTGTGGTACAGTTGTTATGAATAAAAGAGATTACCTCTAATGAAAGTTGAACATATTTTTAAGTGACTTTTCCAAGTTAAGATTAATCAACCTTTCCATTACATTACTAAATTTGAAGACAAGATAACTAGAGTTCTGAGACAACTTCTTAAATTGAAGGTTATCACTAAAGATGTTTTTAACCACCACAAGTCGTTCGTTTCCAGGTATCCTCTATGGCCTTCCGAAAACGCACAAAGTCGGCAACCCAATTAGGCCCATTCTGAGCATCATTAATATATATATATATATATATATATATATATATATATATATATATATATATATATATATATATATATATATATATATATATATATATATATATATATATATATATATATATATATATATATATATATATATATATATATATATATATATATATATATATATATATATATATTAGCTAAATATTCCGTTCCCATACTAGAATCACTAACGTCCAATAAATTTGTCTTCAAAAAAATATATGATTTCGTTAAAGAAACAAATAAATAAAGTTATGGCTAGTTTTGATACGGAGTAATTTTTCACTAATATTCCCGTTGATGAAACCATCAATAATTTGTGAACTATTTAATAACCATGACACTTACCTTAATTGTATAAAAAAAAGTACTATCCTATTAGCCTTGGCAATTAAAGACTTCCCCTTCTTGTTCAACAATAAATTATATATCCAAGTTGACGGTGTGGCTATGGGTTCTTGTCTTGTCTTCATGATATCTTTCTTTTATTTACACTCTCTCAGCACATCCCTAATTTTTTTAAGTTATTTAAACTCCAAACACCCTAATATTGAATTCACGTGTGACACGGAATTCAATTAATATTGAATTCACGTGTGACACATCCAGAAACGGAATTCTATTCCGTTTCTGGATGTGATTGTGACTCGTAATAACAACCAACTACATATTGCAGTCTATAGCAAATCAATCTTCACAGGCTTTGGGATTAATTACACTATGTAACACTATTTTTCTCTTTGACAAGAGAGTGCTATTTTCCAACTCTCTTCATTGCAAAACAAAAGAAAATGTCCATTATTCCTGCCAAACTTTGTTTTTGTGGCTTTTAGAATTATTTTTTGCCTCAGAATAGCTAAATTTCACCATTTTCACCATTTTTGGGCAAAAAAATAAAATTCAAATAACACTAAGCATTATTTTAAGCCTTGTGAAACTAATTTTTAGGATTAAAAATAAACTTTTTTTCTTGATTTACGTGAATACAGCAAATAATTTTCACGTATTAGCCCTCAAATGTAGTGTCCCACCATGCTTTCATTTAAGGATCCCTGATATCTCTGTTCAGATTTCATTATATCATAGTAGAAGTGCTCCCCTTCTTCCTCTGAATATGTTTCCACATTCTTTTTGAAGTTGTTAAGCTGAGCATCTAGGATATGGAGCTTCAAGGGCATTATGCTGCCCATTTCACCACAGTTTTTCACTAAAGCTTCAACCAGTTCCATATAGTTATCAGCCATATTGTTGCTAAAAAAGCCCTGTACTACAGCAATGAAACACACATGAGACACAGTTTGATGTGTAGTGGAGGAAACAAAACCTCTTGAGGATTCACCAGTGGTTCATGTTTGATATTGTGTGATCCTTGTCCTTGGAGGCCAATAATTTCTAGGGTAATGTGCTGCTCTATCTCTACTGCCCGATAGGCAAAGAAAACAGGGATTCTAGGTAAAACCTCCTTGCAGTCCCATCAAGAAAGCCACCATCTTGAAGTCTCCAATAACTTTTCAGCCATACTTGTTGTAGTTCAAAGTTTCTAGTAGAAGCTTTACACTGCTGTAGTCCTCCTTATGAGCAAAAGGCAGAGATGGATACTTGTTTCCATTGTGCAGAAGTACAGCTTTCAGGCTTTTGGAGGAACTGTCAATGAAGAGTCTCCATTCATCTGCATTGCAAGCAATTCCAATAGCATCATACAAACCTGATGTATTATTGAAATAGCATAGCCTGTCCTCCTTTGCAAAGCTGGAGAAATGTTTGTGTTTTGTGTGTTCTTTGGCTGGTCACTTGCACACTGTCATCAAGTAAATTCCATTCCTTCAGCCTTAAAATAAAGAACTCACCATTTGACTTTGTCAAACCAATATCTCTGATGAGGTCATTGCGGTCTCTTTGGTTTGGGTAGTAAGGATTCCTCCCAACTTCAACTGTATCTGTGATGTCACAGTCTTCCTTTCTGTTTAGCTCATCTTTTGACTTGCTGCTTTCTTCTGATGGTTGACTTCTTTCTGGAGGAGCTGGTACAGGAAGATCAATACTGGTACAATGGAAGATGAAATGTCTAGAAAAAAAAAAAAAAAAACAGCAAGTGCATTTTTCCCAGATCTGGAGGGATACACCATGAAGAAAAGAAAAAGTCATCTGAGTGATCAGTAGGTTAACATCATATTCTAGGAATAACATATTTCATGGCTCTGTTTCCCACTCTATACATGTAAAAGAACTACAGTATGAGTCTCTATTAAATTTATTTTATTTTTATTCTTAATTCTTAATTGTATTTTACTCTTGAAAAACTAGCAGTTATTTTGCCGTAAGCATCACACATTTTTCAGTATGGTGTTACAGAGAACTTCTTTGCTCTTGTCTTGATGAATTGACCACATATGTAGCAGAATGCATCTTGAGAATGATTACAACCTCTTGATGCCAGAATTTGATGTAGAACTGATGGCTAGTCTGCAAACCCCAAATTTTATATTGTCAAACATTACTCTAGAAGAATCATAGTCTTTCTAAAATGTGTTGCAGAATGTTCTCAACCTTTCTAGAATATTCTAAAACCTACTTTATAATGTTCTGAATAATTCTAGAAAATTTATTTAGATTCTAGAAAATTCTTGATACGTCTACATATTTTACTGTATTCTATAAAGTTCTGGGACATTCTGGGAATGTTTACTTTGAATGGAATGTTTAAAAATATTCTAGAAACTTCTAAAAGTGTCTGGTAGAACATTCTGGAAGATTTGAGATTTCAGAAATGAAAGAAAATTCTCCTAAAAAGATAAATTTCTTGCTAGATTTGGTCAGTCCATAAATGATATTATTAAAATAAAATAAAAAATCTTTAGAACACTTCATATTCTTTCTTTCATTGTTTTATTATTTTTTGGGGGAAGGAACATTTCAAAAGCAATTACATCAGGAAATCGGATTTTGCAAAGGTCTTTACCTGACATGCAAACCAATATTAACCCATACTATAATGAAATAAGGCAAAAAATGTAAATTCATTGTTCTAACCACAAAAGTAAAGTTTAGGACCAAAATAACTTTCCTTTTCCATTTTATTTTGATTAAAATAATTGGAAAATTATGGTTTGGGGACAAGGACAATGTAAAGGTGAGGTTATGTTACATTTTTTTTTTTTTTTTTTTTATGTAGGAAGGACACTGGCCAAGGGCAACAAAAATCTAATAAAAAAAATGCCCACTGAAATGCCAGTCCCTAAAAGGGTCAAAGCAGTGGTCAAAAATTGGTGGATAAGTGTCTTGAAACCTCCCTCTTGAAGGAATTCAAGTCATAGGAAGGTGGAAATACAGAAGCAGGCAAGGAGTTCCAGAGTTTACCAGAGAAAGGGATGAATGATTGAGAATACTGGTTAACTCTTGCGTTAGAGAGGTGGACAGAATAGGAGTGAGAGAAAGAAGAAAGTCTTGTGCAGCGAGGCCGCGGAAGGAGGGGAGGCATGCAGTTAGCAAGATCAGAAGAGCAGTTAGCATGAAAATAGCGGTAGAAGACAGCAAGAGATGCAACATTGCGGCGGTGAGAGAGAGGCTGAAGACAGTCAGTTAGAGGAGAGGAGTTGATGAGACGAAAAGCTTTTGATTCCACCCTGTCTAGAACAGCAGTATGAGTGGAACCCCCCCAGACATGTGAAGCATACTCCATACATGGACGGATAAGGCCCTTGTACAGAGTTAGCAGCTGGGGGGGTGAGAAAAACTGGCGGAGACGTCTCAGAACACCTAACTTCATAGAAGCTGTTTTAGCTAGAGATGAGATGTGAAGTTTCCAGTTCAGATTATAAGTAAAGGACAGACCGAGGATGTTCAGTGTAGAAGAGGGGGACAGTTGAGTGTCATTGAAGAAGAGGGGATAGTTGTCTGGAAGATTGTGTCGAGTTGATAGATGGAGGAATTGAGTTTTTGAGGCATTGAACAATACCAAGTTTGCTCTGCCCCAATCAGAAATTTTAGAAAGATCAGAAGTCAGGCGTTCTGTGGCTTCCCTGCGTGATATGTTTACCTCCTGAAGGGTTGGACGTCTATGAAAAGACGTGGAAAAGTGCAGGGTGGTATCATCAGCATAGGAGTGGATAGGACAAGAAGTTTGGTTTAGAAGATCATTAATGAATAATAAGAAGAGAGTGGGTGACAGGACAGAACCCTGAGGAACACCACTGTTAATAGATTTAGGAGAAGAACAGTGACCGTCTACCACAGCAGCAATAGAACGGTCAGAAAGGAAACTTGAGATGAAGTTACAGAGAGAAGGATAGAAACCGTAGGAGGGTAGTTTGGAGATCAAAGCTTTGTGCCAGACTCTATCAAAAGCTTTTGATATGTCCAAGGCAACAGCAAAAGTTTCACCAAATCTCTAAAAGAGGGTGACCAAGACTCAGTAAGGAAAGCCAGAAGATCACCAGTAGAGCGGCCTTGACGGAACCCATACTGGCGATCAGATAGAAGGTTGTGAAGTGATAGATGTTTAAGAATCTTCCTGTTGAGGATAGATTCAAAAACTTTAGATAAGCAGGAAATTAAAGCAATAGGACGGTAGTTTGAGGGATTAGAGCGGTCACCCTTTTTAGGAACAGGTTGAATGTAGGCAAACTTCCAGCAAGAAGGAAAGGTAGATGTTGACAGACAGAGCTGAAAGAGTTTGACTAGGCAAGGTGCAAGCACGGAGGCACAGTTTCGGAGAACAATAGGAGGGACCCCCTCAGGTCCATAAGCCTTCTGAGGGTTTAGGCCAGCGAGGGCATGGAAAACATCATTACGAAGAATTTTAATACGAGGCATGAAGTAGTCAGAGGGTGGAGGAGAGGGAGGAACAAGCCCAGAATCGTCCAAGGTAGAGTTTTTAGCAAAGGTTTGAGCAAAGAGTTCAGCTTTAGAAATAGATGTGATAGCAGTGGTGCCATCTGGTTGAAGTAGAGGAGGGAAAGAAGAAGAAGCAAAGTTATTGGAGATATTTTTGGCTAGATGCCAGAAATCACGAGGGGAGTTAGATCTTGAAAGGTTTTGACATTTTCTGTTAATGAAGGAGTTTTTGGCTAGTTGGAGAACAGACTTGGCAAGGTTCCGGGCAGAAATATAAAGTGCGTGAGATTCTGGTGAAGGAAGGCTTAAGTACCTTTTGTGGGCCACCTCTCTATCATGTATAGCACGAGAACAAGCTGTGTTAAACATAGTGTTGTTTATCTTTCATCCCTCGATTGTTTAAGATTAATGGTATAAAAATCCTCGTATATTGCTTTATTTTATATGCTTTATCTTCTAACTGGTTTGCATTTAGTTTGCATCTTCTTAAAGACAATTTTTTCACAATAACGGCTTTCCGCTAAGCATCATCAATAAAACTATTTGTTTTATTGATTTATTTGACTATTTGACTAAATTTGCTTTAGAAAGCAAATTTAGTCAGCCTCCCTCTAATGACATAAATGACATGCAGGAAATACATAAAACTACTTTACTATGGCCATCTTGATTACATTTTCGGAAAGAGGCTCACTATCATACTTAAAACACAATATCCGGACACCAAGATCATATTTATTTTTACCATCACGTTAACTATTGCTTCTTATTTTTTTTTTTTTTTTTTTATTTAAAGACAGTATTCCTATTAGAGTTATGTAATGGATAAACCAAGAGGAATCTAACACATAGAATCAGTGAACAAAAAAGTATTTAAATACACGCAGAAAAAGTTGGTTCACCGCTTTTTTTCAGCAAAAAGAGCACATTCACACACATGATCTTCTGTTCTCGGAGAAGGATTTTAGTATATACTACATAATGTTAATGCACATACAGACACTAAAATACTAAAAGTTATTTACATTATATGCCTGAAACCTGAAACAAACAACTAACTGTCTTCATCACAATTATATATCTTATAAACTTTCCTAATAGCTTTGGGGTTCCGTGTTAGTATCTAACCTCGCTCTCACACCGCCATTCTTTGTCTGTCCTCACCACACTGCACTCGAGAATACACAAGGTTTGTTCGTAGTTTCATACCTTTTCCTTCATACCTGCTTGATTTTTTTTTTTTCTCTGTCACTTTAAGAAACTGCCGATAGGTTATTTTATTTATTTATTTTTTTTTTGTCTGCCTTTTCCCTCTTTTTGTCACTTTTTTTTTCTTTTTTATCCCTCTTGTCCTTATTTTTTTATTTTTACCCTGATGATGCCTTCTGTGTAGGTGAAACGTTGCAATAAATGAAGAAGGGAGTTTGATGTATCTCTGCCTATTATATATATATATATGTATATATATATATATATATATATATATATATATATATATATATATATATATATATATATATATATATATATATATATATATATATATATATATATATATATATATATATATATATATATATATATATATATATATATATATATATATATATATATATATATATATATATATATATATATATATATATATATATATATATATATATATAGTATTAGGTAATATATACTTCTAGTATTGTGCATAGGTAATGCCCAGGTTGAAAGTTATCTTGTTATAAAGCACCTGCAGATATACTAATAAAATAAACTGTACAGGATAATAAATATTAAATTCCCAGAAGCTGCTCCTGCAGCTACGAGGCTGGCTGGACAAGGACTGCTGATGCTGGTGTGGTTGCTGGGCCGGCTCAGATTACAGCCGAGGCTGACGTCCCAGAGACAAATGGGTGAGGGTTAACCTCACTTCCACTTGGTGATATAGTGTTGTTATTTCCATTTCATTCCATTTCCATTCCATTCCACGATTCCAGGGGAGCGGGGAATGGAATGTAGGGGCGGATGAAGCGTCCCACCACATCGCTCGGCCACTCTTTTCGCGACTTCCTCGCAGTGAGTAGAGTATATGTTTACACAATAGCTAATCGCAAGGCTCACAGAACAATGATGTCAGGACAGTGGGTATGCACTGGCAAATCACAAAACTCACTTAGCAGTGATGTCAGGAAAAAGAGCACAGTGGCCAGTCACAAAACTCACACTAGCTGTGACATCAGCACAGCGAATGGTAATTATGATATCAGTCTTTTCCTTGCCATCAATGAAGTCGCTACTGCTCTTTTCTCTGATACTTCCTCGCTTGCTGGTGTAGTGACATCTGTTGCAACTTTTCCTTCTACTAGCGATCAGATGTTATTTAAATGGGATTCATGTGTTACGTCACATAATTTTCTTGTCCCACAGCCTCATTCTCAATCAACTTCCCAGTCAGACCACGGTGTAATTCCTTGTAAACACATTTTGCTAGCAGATCCGGTAAAGCTATCTGAATATGCTTTATATGTTGTAAACGCTACGGTTAAGTCTGCTGTATCAGGCATCGATATGCTCTGTTATGCACAACAATCTTCATGCCAAGGTGTTGAGTTACAATCAGTTCTTACCACACTCGATGATAATGGATTCTGCAAAATCAGGCTGAAAAATGTCAGATCTACGCCTGTCAAGTTAAAAGCAGGTGTGCTACTCGAAGAGGCCTTGCCTTACTCTGAGAAAGTTGTAATCGTGGATGATTTACCTTCTTCTTCTCTCCCGCCTATCACAGATGATCACATATCTGTACTTGATTTCCCAGAATCTCAATATGAATTACTCTCTCTCCTAAATTCTTTCAGGAATATTGTTTCGCTCCCTGGTGAACCTCTGGGCCACATAGACGTCATCACTCTCGCTATTCATCTGACACCTGGGTTTAGACCACCTTACACTCCAAGCTACAGGGTGCCACACACCAGTCGTGTTCTGTTTGACGAAACTGTGAAAGGTATGTTACTTCAGGATGTAGTGGAACCTGCCTGTTCACCTCATAACGCTCCCTTGTTACTCGTTCCAAAGAAACATGGCGATTGGCGTGTCGTTGTCGACTTCAGAAAACTCAACGTATCTACCATTCCTGACGGTTATCCTATGTCGAGATTAGGTGATCTTCTTCAATCTCTTGGTGATTCAAGTGCGGTATTTTCCACCCTAAATTTTCACTCAGGATTCTTCCAAGTTGAATTAGAGGAAAGAAACTTCACTTCCATATACTGCTTTTCCTACCTCCTCTGGTCAATTCATGTTCAAATGCATAACTCAACTTCTACGTAACTCGCCTTTAACGTTTCAGAGATTGATGAATCCTGTTCTCTCAGGTCTCATCGGTAAAAGTATGTTCTGCTTCCTTGATGACGTTATCATTGCATCAGAGTTTTTACAGGATTATTTTCACACGCTGTCTTTTGTTCTGTCACGCTTTCAAGCTGCTGGCTTAAAGACCAAACTCAGTAAATTCTCGTTTCTCAAACAGCAAGTCAAACTCCTTGGCCACAAAGTCGTCAGAGATGGTATTCAGACCTTAAATGACAAGGTACATGCTGTGAAAAATTTCCCTGTTCCCACTATTATCGATCAGATCAGGCAATTCATCGGTCTTGCTGGATTTTATCACCAGTTCATCAAAAAATTCAGCCTTGTCGTTCAGACTCTCAATCATTTGCTCAAGAAAAAATATGCATTCATCTGGTCTGAGAAGGAACAAGATGCCTTTGATCTTCTCAAAACTGCCTTGTGTCAAGCACCAGTCCTTGATTTTCCAAATTTCAAGAAGGATTTCATTTTATACACTTACGCTTCGGGCTTTGGAATCAGTGCTGTTTTCATGCAGAAAGATTCACTTGGGAAACATCGCGTATTAACGAATGCTAGCAGTCTTCTCAAAAAGGCAGAGCAAAATTATAACGCCACAAAGCGTGAAAGTCACACCGTCAATTGGGCGTTACGTCATTTCCGTGAATTCATCTTAGGCTATAAGATTCATGTCCACACTGATCATTATGCTGTCACATAGACTTCAAAGGCAACAACTTCACAGATTAATTTCCTCGCTGGCATCTCACGTTTCAAGAATTTAATCCTACAATTTCATATATTCCTGGTAAGACAAACTCAGTGGCAGACGCACTATCACGCAATGTTGCCGTTATCTCAACCATCACAGACAATCCTGCCATACCAACCATGGATGAAATAAGGAAACATCAACATTCAGACGCCTTCTGTTCTATTGTTGCTTATTACCTCGAATCTGGTGATGATACAAATCTTCCTAAGTTGCAAGTGAGTGCTGATACGTTTTTCATGCAAGGCGGTCTCATATATAAGTCGAGTGATGTCTCTACTGATGATTATAGTGAGCGTTTATCTCAGTTCGTGATACCTCAGTCGCTGGTTCACCACCTTCACGACTCACCCCACGCGGGATATCCAGGTCGAGACAGGTGCCTTGCGCACCTGTCCCAGCTATGAGGAAAGAAATTTTTCAACAATGTGCCCTCTTTCCTCAGTGTGCTTCACATCGTACCTCACTGGCTCACGAGAGTCCATCGCTTCCATACCCCATCGATTCCGCTCCTTGGGATTCAGTCTCTATTGATCTGCTCAAACTTACAATTACAGAGAACGACTATTTTGTGTGGATAGTTTTACTCGTTTCACCATTCATGCTGCTCTCAAGAACAAAACTGCTACTTCTGTTGGTTGTACGATCATCGACAACATAATTTGTCTTTATAACTCTCCTCGTGTCATCTTATCTGAGAATGGCGCTGAATTTAATAACTCTGTCTTACAGGAGATTTGTAAAGAATTTCACATCAAGAAATATAACATCGTTCCTCACTCACCCAATTCAAACGGCAAAGTAGAATGTTGTAATAAGCGTATCCTTGACGTTCTGCGTTACATAACAGAAGGACAATACTCATGGGACGAATGGCTTCCCTAGATAGTCTGCTCTATCAACTCAGCAATCCACTCCACCATCAACGAGTCTCCACATTTAGTAGTTTTTGAACCGACAAGCGTCTTCCATATGAATTTCTCCTCAGCACGCCGCGTCCTGTCTGCCACATGGATGACTACGTCAAATGTCGTCTCGGCGATTTTCATTTCATTCTTAAGCTCGTTCATGATCGTTTCACTGCATCGCAATATGAGATACTGCGAAAACAACATCGTAGAACGACTATATCGCCGACTTCCATTGAAGTCGGCGATATAGTCTTTGCTAAAGTTCACGATCGTAACTCTAAACTAGATCCATTGTTCTTTGGGCCACACCGTGTAATCGAATCTCTCCATGGCCACAAAATAAAAATTCTAGTTTAAAAACCTTAAAAGAACAGATCGTCCATGTCAATCATTTGAAGCGTGTGAAAAAGGGATTTGATGAATGTGCACATTAGGAATTATTAAGTTCTGACTTAACAGATCCTTCAAGCGATTCAAGCTTAACCACACACACACACACCTTGTTACAAACTCGTTTCCAATCCAAGGTTTAATCATGCAGTTTCAATATCATATATATATATATATATATATATATATATATATATATATATATATATATATATATATATATATATATATATATATATATATATATATATATATATATATATATATATATATATATATATATATATCTTTACTTATAAGTGTTGTACGTGTATTATATTATATCATCATGTCTGTATGTTATTATTAAGGTTCTCGTTCCATACTCTCTCTCTCATGTCATGTATTATCTGTTAATTGCTCTACTGTTATATGCAAATACGAGGACGCATTTTTCGTAGAGGAAGGGGTCTGTATCAGTCTCAAGAATTACTATTATTATATATATGTATATTCACCATTTCATATATCTATCCCACATGTGTGTGTTCATATATTCATCCCACGTATACCATGGCTAGTCTATGATAAATTAACCTTCTTCTTCTCCGCCTCTCAAAGGAATTTCAGACCCACTTCCAGTTCTTATGGAAAATACCTGCGTTCGTCCTCCTTCTCTACCTCTCAAGTGAATTTCACACCCACTTCCAGTCCTTTGGGAAAACATCTTCGATTGATTTGGCTCAGATAAATAAAGCCCCGATGGTAGCGAGCTCTGAGTCCCTGCCAGATTCCAATCCAAGTTAGACTTCAGCTCAGTCCCAGTCGAGCTCAGTTCCAGTCAGTCAGTCACCCAGTTATGAGCAGTCAGTCTTGGTCTCTCACTCAGTTTCGCTCAGTGACCGTAAGTGTTGAGAGACGCTGCTCAGTCATCATTTCATATCATTTCAGAGAGAGAAAAATCAATCGTCATGTTACAATCTCGTCTCATATCAAGTGTGTACAATATATCTATAATTAAATCAAGCAGTACTCTCATAATAGTGTCTTTTTCTCACACACATGAACTATATCAACCTTCTACCCATGACCTCCAGAATCACCGCCTCACAACCGGTTCTCCACTCTAGCAACACACCAAGCATCATCAACAGCTGGGCAAGTAACTTAATCTAAATGCAGAACAGTGGCAGCAGTAATTCGAGGCAGTGGTGGCAATCATCAATCCAGAACATGTAGATATGTTAATATAAATAAACAGTACAAAATAAATAACGTGAGCTGCCAGGGAGTCGGATGTCCACCAGCGAGGCAAGGCGGACAAGGATTGGTCAGTGGTTCCTGGGCCAACTCAGGTCACAGCAGGGGCTGGCGTCTGGAGATAAAAGGAGGCTGATCTCACTCCCATGTGGTGACGGTCAGAGTGGTCAGAGGGCTGGCGTTAAGTCCCAAGGAACCAAAAAATAGAATGCAGGGGTGTACGAAGCATCCCACCACAATTATATATATATATATATATATATATATATATATATATATATATATATATATATATATATATATATATATATATATATATATATATATATACAGTAATATCCCTCTCATCCGGCATTCGAGTATCCGGGAGCCTCAAGTACCCGGCACTTTTTTCCCCGAGCCTTAAAATCAATAAAAAAACAATGTGTACTCATAAAATTGATTAAATTATGATTAATTATGAGGACGGCACAATCCCTGAGTTCCAAAAACAGTTTAATGTTAAGGATGCGATATTCATGGCTTCACTTCCTTGGCTAGACGTTAAAAGGCAAACATTGATGTGATGTTGGCGCAAATTGTACCCTTTGATGATGTGTGATGATGAGGAGTTTGAAGGGTTTGTAGGTGGCATGAAAAATTCGGTGGTTTGCGAGCTGAGGGAAATGGGGGGAAATGTGCAACTTAAAATGACAGATGAAGCGTTACAGGAATGGGTGGACGTGGACGAAAATCAGGCTGTAACATTCACTCTCACAGACGAGGAACTTATCAATGCTGTAGTAGAAGATCATTTAGAGAAAATTAGTGATGATAGTGATGATGATGATGATGATAATAAGCCTAAAGTAACTTGGGAACAGGCTGCGAAACACATAGCTGGCTTTGTCAGGTTTACTGAGCAGTGCACATACATGTCAACCCGAGATGTTATGACCCTGCACTGCATTGAGAATGAGGATTTTTTTTTTTTTTTTTCTGCAAAGAAGGAGCTGCAAACAAGGAAACATTAGAAATTATTTTAAAGTAGCTTGTAAGGGAAAAGAAGTGGGGCAAACAAGTACAGAATCTGATGATGTTGATGACCCGGAGGGTGGTGAATGAGAGGTGTCGGGAGCGAAAAAGTGTCACAAACACACGTACATTTTCATATCTTTATTGTATGCTATACATGTTGGTTAATATTGAATAAAGCAAATAAGTGTATACGTACTTTATTTTTCTAACCTATCAACTTATTTATAAGAGGAAAGTATTAAAGAGAATGTTAGTATAGTAGTATTGTGTGTTGGTGAGTGTGAGGTGGCAGCGCGGGTGGCGACGCTCGGCAGGGCGATCAGCTGATCTTTGTTATGGTAAGATGCGTGAGTGTAGGGTAGTGATTGTGGACATAATTTCATTCTATTCAAGTATCCGGCATACTTCAAGTATCCGGCATGTCGGCGGTCCCGTTGATGCCGGATAAGAGGGATTTTACTTATATATATACTCGTATATATATATATATATATATATATATATATATATATATATATATATATATATATATATATATATATATATATATATATATATATATATATATATATATATATATATATATATAATGTCCCCAGGTCGGACTGCCTTTCTATCGACGACCCTAAGTGACACCCCCTTAACTTTTTCTCCATTGACTTCTGCAACCTTCGCGGTCTAAGATCTAATTTTCAATCTATAGAACACCACCTCTCCTCTTCTAAACCTCATCTTCTTTTCCTCACTGAAACTCAGGTGTCTGATGCAACTTACAGTAGCCCCTTTTCTGTTCCCTCCTACTTTATCTATTCTCATTTTCGATCCAAAGCTGAATGTTGCGTTTATATGCGCAATGATTTAACCTGCTCGAGTGCCCACGCTCTTGAATCTTCAGAGTTTTCCACCATCGGGCTGCGACTACAGAATCACTCTCAAACTAATGTTTACCACCAGCTTTGGCTTTCCTCTCCCTTCACCGATCATCCTGATGAACTAGCCTTCAATTTTGCTATCCTCCACGACCTAGAGCAATTGGTGCAACACCCTACTCGTATTCCTGACCGTCTTAGAGGGACGCCCAACATTCTTGAACTTTTCCTGACCTCTAATCCTTCTGCTTATGCTGTCACCCTCTCTTCTCCGGTGGACTCCTCCGACCACAATGTCATATCTGTATTTTGTCCTATCGCTCCAATCCCTCCTCAGCATCAACCTAAGCGAAGGTGCCTCTGGTGTTTTGCCTCTGTTAGTTGCGGGGACCTGAGGAGGCATTTTGCTGATTTTCCTTGGAATGACTACTGCTTCCGTGTCGGAGACCCGTCTTTGTGTGCTGTGCACATAACATAGGTGATAGTGTCTGGCATGAAGGCGTACATTCCTCACTCTTTTTCTCGACCTAAACCTTCCAAATCTTGGTTTAACACAGCTTGTCCTCGTGCTATACATGATAGAGAAGTGGCCCACAAAAGGTACTTAAGCCTTCCATCAACAGAATGTCATGCACTTTATATTTCTGCCCGGAATCATGCCAAGTCAGTTCTCCAACTAGCCAAAAAACCCTTCATTAACAGAAAATGTCAATTTTTTTGAAGATCCAACTCCCCTCGTGACTTCTGGCATCTAGCAAAAAATATCTCCAATAACTTTGCTTCTTCTTCTTTCCCTCCTTTATTTCTACAAGATGGCACTACTGCTATCACATCTTTTTCTAAAGCTGAACTCTTCGCTCAAACTTTAGAGCCGTTTATTATAAATCTATATCGCTTAGCCATGACCTTATCCAGTTTGACACCTTCCCAATTATCTCCTGTGCCCTCACCTTTCTCTAGACCCTGCGATGGGATATCTTGTCAAACGCTTTACTAAATTCCAGATATAGGATATCATAACTATCATCATTATTTGCTGCCACATAAACTTTCCGGTAAAAAATTAGGTAACAATATCGTCAGGCAAGACTTCCCCTTCGTGAAGCCATGCTGCGATTGATTTATCAAGTTATGTTTGTCTAAATGCTCCATAATAATCTTCGCTATTATTCGCTCCATTATTTTACCTACAACAGAAGTTAAGCTGACAATTAGACGTTAAAATTTTATCTCCTTTCTTAAAGATGGGTACAACATTGGCCTGCCTTAAGATTACCGATACCTTACCTGATTCAAGTGATTTCCTAAAAACAGAAACTAACTGTTTACTGATATCCTCTTTTCATTCCATAAATACTCTGGGATATATATTTCGTCTGGTTCTGGTGTCTTGAATTTTTTTTGCCTATCGATCTCTTGTTCTACTATCTTCTTAGTTATGGTAATTTCTGTCAGCTTCTCATTCTCATCTGCTCTAAACATCTGGTGACTATTCGGCATATCCTGCATGTTTTTTGAGGGTGAAGACAGTTAAAAAATAATCATTTAAAATTTTACTAATCTCCTCCCAGAACTAACCAGCTCCCTATCTGCTTCCTTTAATGGACCTATTGTTTCCTTATTCTTCGTCCTATATGCCTGATAAAATTCAGAGGGGTCCATCTTCACCTGGCTGGCTACCTTTAATTCATAATTGCTTTTAGCTTTCCTCGATAACTTCCTGACTGTTAGTTCCTGTTCCTGACTGTATAATTCATTATATTAACACCTCTTCCCCTGCCTTTAATCTCTTATGTATACTTCTCTTCCTCCACATATATAGTCATTCATTTAGGGTCATTTTTCTGTGATTTTATTGCTCTATACTGGATGTTTGCTAACTGTCCTGTATGCAGTTTATCTACGAAATATTTATACAACTCATCTTTACTTACTTTCCCTAATCCTTTCATCTTGGTCCCTTCCATCCTCTCTGCTTCCTCATCTACTCGCCTCGACCTAACCTCTCCCATCTCAGCATGACCTGACCCTCCAACATACTCACACATATCCCTCCCCTCTCTTCCTCGTCCGACCTTTCCTGGCAATTCTTCCCTCCTCTTGCCCTACACCTTCACATCTCACCTCACCTCCCTCATCCTGCCTTATCTCTCTCAACTCCGTCCCAGGCCTTACCTCTCCCTGCGTCCGTTGCCAGTGAATTCCTTGGAGGTACCTTTTTATTCCCTCAAAATTTGTTATCCTATAGTCAGGTATATTACTAGTGTTTTTGCTTCTAAAAGTTTGTCCCCATTTTAATTTGTACCTAATTTCCCAATGGTCACTGTTACCAAGCTGTCCTCCAACCCCCGACATGCGTGACTGCTTCCTCCCTGCTAGTTAGAAATGAATCTAGAATGTTGTTCCCTCTTGTGGGTTCTACGATTACCTGTTTAAAAAATTACCTTAAGAAAGCTCCTTTGCTACTCACCATCAGGCTCCAATCGATATTCCTAAAATTTAAATTTCCTTCCACACTCACCTGACTGTACCTGCCTGCTCTATGAGGTGTTAATTTCTTTTGAACTGTTCGGTGGCTGTACACTAATCCCAGTACTACTGACTGTCATCCTTCCTTAATATCTATCCATATCAACTCTGTTTTGTTATCTGTTTTAGTTTTACTGTTAATACAGCAATGTAATGTGTCCCTAACGTACATTCCACTCTCCTGTTTTATCTTTCTTTATATAATAGTGTACATCCATCTATCTTAAACTCTGGATTAAATACTTTACCTGACATATCTATCCAAATTTCTGTTAAAGCAATGATGTCATGTTTCCTTACACACCCCGTTCCTCTAAGCAAGTCTATAAATGATAAGTATATAAATGCGTGATAAATGAACTCCATCCCTGGCGTACAAGGTGCCCCTACCGTAGAAGAGGTCCCAGTTGTTGATGAACGTCCATCCCTTAATCTTATAGTGATTCGCGAGCCTGCGATTCACTGTAATAGAACTGGACAGCCACTCAGCACCAACTCCCCTCCTCGTCAAGACACCACATAACACAGGGATCCCTCCCTTGTCCCTAATCCTACCCAAAGCCTGCCTAAACGTTTAGCTCCGGAACAGCTCTTCACTCCTGACCTTACCAAGGTCATTCCTTCCCGCGCTGAGAAAAACAATGGGCTTGGTCCCATAATTTTCCAAGCACGTGTCTACTCTATCAGCTACCTTCCTTATTCCATCCCCTGGCAAACACACCCTCTACCTACGCTTCCTATCTCTAGCACAAAACACACTATCTAAGAACGTAACCTATCACCAAGCACAAGCCAGGGGTAACTGTTTCTGCTCCCCTGCTTCTCCTTGTATCCTATTGCCACGCCCACCTCCTCCTCTGTCACTCCCTCCAGCACACTGAAGGGGGTTTCTCGTCTTCACGCGAGGCGCCTTGAGGACCTTCAGCCTCTTGGCGCTCCTGCACACAACCGATCACTGCTCTTTCGTCGCCTTAGTCGAAGTCAGTCTGCAGGTCTGAGAACCTCTTACGACACTCAGCCTTCACCTCCGAGATCCTTTGATGTAACTCAGCCTCCACCTCTGAGACCTTCGCAACTAAGGCCTCGAGAACAGGAGATCTAACACAACCTGACGACTCAGCAACACAAGGAGCCATTTCTACACTAGCCAGCTAAAGCGTCGGGTCAACTGCTCACTAAACACGTCCGTTCTCTAGGAACCCTGACCTGAAACTGACACTATTTGATGACACTATTTGAATCTTGATTCTATGTTTTTCTATAGAATGTTTTTTTTTTTTTTGGGGGGGGAGTTCTGATGCGAAGTGGAAAGAGAGCGTTGGAAAGCGTTGAAAAAGTTGGCGGGAGAGCTTCATCGTTGTCATGCCTATATAGATTGAGGGAAGGACTTCAAAGTTCCCTTGATTGCAAGAAAACCCATATATGGCATGTGACATTTGAAGAGGTTCTTTTTCTTGGGTAAGGCTGTTCTTTAAAAGTAAGTTGCTTGTCATTTTAGTGATGCAGTAGTAGTGTAGTAATTAAAATCCCCAGGTCCGGCAACAAGCTACGACCTGAGGAGGTATTTTGCTGATTTTCCTTGGAATGATTACTACTTCCGTATCAGAAACCATCTCTGTGTGCCGAGCGCATAACAGAGGTTATAATTTCTGGCATGGAGGCGTTCATTTCTCACTCTTTTTCTCGACCTAAACCTTCTAAACTTTGGTTTAACACAGCCTATTCTCGTGTTATACATGATAGAGAGGTGGCCCACAAAAGGTACTTGAGTCTTCCATCACCAGAATATCATGCGCTTTATATTTCTGCCCGGACCATGGCAGGTCTGTTTTCCAACTAGCCAAAAACTTCTTCATTAATTCAAAGTGTCAAAATTTTTCAAGATCTAACTCCCCTCGTGACTTCCTGCACTTAGGTAAAAACATCTCTATTAACTTTGCTTCTTCTTTGCCTCCTTTATTTCAATCAGATGGCACCACTGCTATCACATTTGATATCTAAAGCTGAACTCATTGCTCAGACTTTTCCTAAAAATTCTACCTTCGACGATTCAAGGCTTCTTTCTCCCTTTCTTCCATCTTCTGATTACTTCTTGGTACCTATTAAAAGTCTTCACAATAATCTTTTTTTCATTCCCTCGCTGGTCTAAGCCCTTAAAAGGGTTATAGACGTGATGGGGTCCCTCCTATTGTTCTTCGAAACTGCGCCTCCATGTTTACACCTTGCCTAATGAAACTCTTTCAACTCAGTCTGTCAACATCTACCTTTCTCTCTTGCTGGAGCTTTACCTACATTCAGCATGTTACTGAAAAGGGTGACCGTTCTAATCCCTCAACCAACCGTCCTACTGTTTTAATTCCTTGCCTATCTAAAGTTGTTTAATATATCCTCAACAGGAAGATTATTAGATATCTATCACTTCATAATCTTTTATCTGATCGTTACGATGGATTCCGTCAAGGCCGCTCTATTGGTGATGTTATGCATTTCCTTACTGAGTCTTGGTCATCCTCTTTTAGAGATTTTGGTGAAATTTTTGCTGTTGCCTTAGACATATAAAGAGCTTTTGACAGTCTGGCACACAGCTTTTATTTCTAAACTACCTTCCTACGGCTTCTATCCTTCTCTCTGTAACTTCATCTCAAGTTTCTTTTCTGACCGTTCTATTGCTGCTGTGGTAGACGGTCACTGTTCTTCTAAATCTATAACAGTGGTGTTCCTCAGGGTTCTGTCCACTTGCCACTCTCTTCTTATCATTCATTAATTATCTTCTAAACCAAACTTCTCATCATATAGTGTAGTTAGTGCCAGGACACTAGAGAGCTTTAAGAGAAGATTAGACAAGTTTATGGATGGGGATAACAGATGGAAATAGGTAGGAGTGTTTCATACAGAGACTGCCACGTGTAAGCCTGGTCGCTTCTTGCAGCTTCCCTTATTTCTTATGTTCTTATGTTCTTATGTGTTCATATTCACTCCTACGCTGATGATACCACCTTCCAGTTTTCCACATCTTTTCATAGACGTCCAACCCTTCAGGAAGTAAAAAGTTCAAGAAGGGAAGCCACAGAACGCCTGACTTCTGTTTTCTCAGTGCCTCAAAAACTCAATTCCTCCACCTATCAACTAGTCACAACCTTTCAGAAAACTATCCTTTACTCTTCAATGACACTCAAATGTCCCCCTCTTCTACACTGAACATCTTGGGTCTGTCCTTATAATCTAAACTGAAAGCTTCACATCTCGTTTCTAGCTAAAATAGCTTCTTTAATGTTAAGCGTTCTAAGTCGTCTCCGCCAGTTTTTTCTCATCTTTCCAGCTGCTAACTCTGTACAAGGGCCTTATCCGCCCCTGTATGGAGTAAACTTAACATGTATGGGGGGGTTCCACTAATTCTCCTTTTTTAAACAGGTAGGAATCAAAAGCTTTTCTTCTCATCAACTCTTCTCCTCTAACTGATCGTCTCCAGCCTTATTCTCATCACCTCAATGTTCCATCTCTTGCTATTCTACCACTATATTCATACTAATTGCTCTTCTGATCTTACTAACTGCATCCCTCCCCTCTTTCCGTGGCCTCGCTACTCAAGACTGTCTTCTTCCTCTCACTCCTATTTTGTCCACTTTTTTAATACAAAACTTAACCAGTATTCTGAATTATTCATCCCTTTCTCTGGAAAACTTTGGAATTCTGCCTGCTTCTATTTTTCCACCTTCCTATGACTTGAACTCCTTCACGAAGAAATTTTAAAGAGACTTATCCTTCATTTTTTTACTACTGTTCTGGACCCTTTTTGGGGACTGGCATCTCAGTGGGCCTTTTTTTTTTTTTTATCGGATTTTTGTTGCGCTTGGCCATCCCTCCTACATAAAAAGAAAAAAAAAAGTTTGTTTAGCTCTGACTGGTAAGAGACTGATTGGATAATGTTCTGAAAGTGAGCATGGGTGACGCTGGTGAGTATAACGTCTACATTGTTAGTGCTGAGATTGATGTTTAGTGGCGTGCTTTGTTGCAGTGGATTTGGTTGCTGGGATGCAGCTGCGGCGTAGGTTTATGATTTTTTTTTTCTTTACAATTTACTTACTTTTGGGGTTTAATAGGAACGGAATCTGTTTTATTCCTTGTAATTTATGCAATTCTTTGTTTCTGAGTTACAGTCTCGCCAAGTATATCAAGGTGAGCTGCTCTATATTGGCATTGGCTGGTATAATGATTTTCCATCTTGCAGTATTTCATGCAATTGTTCACTGCTATATATTCCTCTTTTTAAGTCTGGTAATTCGGAACTTTAATGCTGAAGAGACTTGAGAATCACTGTTGGCTGGCTGCTGAAGCTGTGCAGGGCAGGGCGGGGTTAGCCGTTACGGGAATCAGATAACTTAGTTATTTGAAGTTCTCGCTAACCCTGACCTAACCTAACCTTACCTAACCTAACCCTAACCGTTACCTTTTATTTTTATTTATTTATTTATTTATTTATTTATATTTTTTTTTATTTCATATTTAAGCGAGAACCTCAAATAACTAGGTAACAGCTAACCTCACCCTGCCCCGCAAAGCGCCGGCAGCCGGCCAGCAGTGACTCTCAAGCACTCGGAGGGGGCTAGGTGTTACGCAGGAATGCATCAGTTCATTAACCTTTTACTTTTTTTTTTTAAGAACTTTCCGAAAGTTGATATATATTGTATGGTATCCTACAACCTTAATTCTATCTCATATGTAGGCATTAACCTGAGGAGAAGACCCTAAGGTTATCTCCATATTATCCCTCTCTACATGAAAAAAAGAACCTGAAATCAAAGAGACTTACATTATACACGTGATGTATAATTCGTCATTTCTGTTGTGCGAAATTGATGGGCAACTAGCGAAACGTGGAGGGATGTTTCATATAATATGTCTCAATAACTACTCAATTAATATTACTGATTTTTTTTTTCTTTGTGTCATCTTTACATACTGCAGCTTACCAACTCTGGATTTGCACTGTATAAACGCAAATGGCTCATGTAAATTCATAAACAAATAGACTTATCAGCCTAAAATTTGCATTGTAATATCTGCCAAGAAGGCTAATAAATATACTTTCAACTTTTTTTTTTTACTCCAGGTCTCTTGATAAGAAAATCTCTTCATAAAAAAAAAAATAGTTTTCTGCTATTAAAAAAAAATATATTTATCAGTAAGAGCTGGGATGTAACATTGGGGCCATAACTTAATTTTGTATGAAATTTTGTACGAAACAACTTTTGAGTTTTAAACTATAACGAGGTGAAATTAAACACCATGGAGGTTGTCTGCAAGCGTTGACTACACTTTAATAAAATCCGTTTTTTTTTTATTCTACTGTTCATTATTGTTAGGCATATTTTGACATAATGTAACTATTATACTTAAAAATGACACCGTAGGCATTTCCTTATGACCGGCACAAATTTTTCTATAAGCGAAAAAGGGCAAATACACAAAATAAATATATCATCAATTAACATGACGATAATTATTATATTAATAAGAGAGGTCCTTAAAAGTAATCCATCCGCAACCGGGTAATGACAAGTTCTGCCAATAACACCACGAGAGCGAGAAAAACTCCTCCACTCAGTACCACGAACATTCCCTGCCGAGAAAAAGAGGGCTTAAGGCATTTGGAAAAGCTGCAGAGGTATGGTTACACACACACACACACACACACACACACACACACAAACACAAACACACACCTTTTTTTTCCGTTAGTCAATAGTAATCTTATTCATTCTGCTATCCACTCTTAAACTGATGACTCTGCTATGATTTTTTTATGTCATTTTCCAGACGTCCTTGGTGATCATTAGTAATCTTATTAATTCTGTTATGCAGTCTTAAACTAATGACTCTACCTAATTTTTTCTGTCATTTTTCAAACGTCCAACACTGCAGGAATTAAAGAAAACTGAGATGGCAAGTTACATAATGCATGTCTTTCAATCTTTTCTTGTAATTTAAGAATGGGATAGAATAGAGCGTTCGATTAGTGCCCCAGAAACTCATCTCCAATAAGCTTCATATCAAATTTTTTTAGTCTGTTCTTCCCTAAAAAAAATGCATTGTCAATTTCAAATATCTATTCCAAAAAAGCTTCTAATAAGCTGGGTTTCTTTTACCGTTATTGTCACTTTTCCTCTTTTCCACAAATACTTATTCTAGAATATAAGGGCCTTATTCGTCCTATATGAAACACTACTATATATATATATATATATATATATATATATATATATATATATATATATATATATATATATATATATATATATATATATATATATATATATATATATATATATATATATATATATATATATATATATATATATATATATATATATATATATATATATATATATATATACATACATAGAGAGAGAGAGAGAGAGAGAGAGAGAGAGAGAGAGAGAGAGAGAGAGAGAGAGAGAGAGAGAGGGGTAGTTGTCGACATGCGAGTGCGATCGGTTCCGACAGATCAGTTGTAGGTCGACCTAAGTTGTAATTGTAATTACCTCAGGTATATTATACAGTTTAATGATTTTATGATCTTCCTTACTTCATATTTTATGAACATTTTCTTTTATCATTATTATTTTGATCACTGTGTCACCGGTCTTAGTACTTATTATTTTTCAACATATTTTACAGTTTTGTTTTTTATTACTATGTTCGTCAAGTTTGAAGCACTTTATTGTTATTATGTTCGTCATGTTTAAGTCGCGAGTGTAGGCAGCCGTACCACTACGCTCGTGATTGCCTAGCCGAGCGCTGTAGGCGTCAAAGAGATCGTGGAAACGTGCGTTGCTACAGCTGTGGACAGCTCGGTCACATTGCTGCATCGTGTCCACGAAACTGTGCGGGAGAGGTGACACCGGCGCCAGACATTTCTCTGAACTGCCTTTAACGAACGCACTCCCTATTGTTCGACTGGTTATTGACGACACCGACACCGACACCGTACACTATACAAAAGTGTATAGTGTACGCCCCCAGGTGCTCTCTTTGGAGGAGAGAGAATGTCAGTTTGACTATCATAAGCCGTGAGCAACATGAATGCGTGAGGATGAGTGAGGTGTAGATAAGGTTGCTTTCCGGTCCCTTAGTGACAGTGAGAACGCTTGCGACAGTGTGTTGTTGTGTTGGTGTGTGTGTGTTTGGAGTGAAGGAATCACTGGAAGTGATGCCGGCAGCAGCTGCGGTAGAGAGGGATATCAATTAAGAAGACTTTAAGAACGGATGGCTATTTCCATGCAGTGAGAATGCCTGGGTCAATAAGGGGGACTATTCCCCTAAGTGTGCCCAGTACTAGACTTTCGTGAGCTTAACTCCTACCTCAGTGTACACGCAATTGTAGCAGAATTCTGTGCAGAGAAAATTCCGCGAGTGGAGCAGGCGGGGACAGAAAGTGGCTCTTCTGGATTTGCGAAAAGCGTACCTACAAACATATGTCCACAAATCTTTGTGGTTGTGCCAGACAGTGATATACAGAGGGCAGCAGTACTGCTTAACAATGTTGGTGTTTGGCCTGAGCTTCGCACCTTTCGTTCTGAAGAAAATTCTGAGCACCGTGTGATGAAAGTGCACTGCAGTAGACGTCAAGTGTCATTTGAGACCTCACGGTCTGGTATGTAAACCTGCTGAGCACATATCTTAAGGAACTAGAGTGCTCAGCATGAGAGTCTTGGGGGTGGGTGGGGGGGTTGTCGGGAGCGCAGAGGCCTGTCCTGGAAGCGGGACAATAACATCGAAGACATGCCACAAAAACTGACAAGGCGGACGATCTTCTCTTTGTGCGGCCAGCTGACTAGCCAACTGTTTGTATGTGGCCAGCCAGTTATTCAGTTATGCAGGACGGTTAATTGGCATCGATCAAGTGAGGCAAACCTAGTGACCAGCCAGTGCCGTTACAGCGTCGGAGATCGCATATGGATTCGACACTCCAGCAGGTGCGGCGATTCGAGAAGTACAGAGGCCACGGTTACAAGCGTTATTTCTGATCAGAATGTTGAGGCTGATGGCATGCCCTGCCATGTGCGTGATCTATAGTTAATCATGTATCCACTACCCTCCATGGGGGGAATGATCAACCACGAAGAAGTCTGACGCAGTAAACGACAACGACGCCTTGGTAATCCAAGTGAGGCCCCTAGCTTGGTGCTCTGACGAAGACACTACCGAAGAAGAAGAGGACGACAGTACGAAAGAGGAGGAGGAGGAGGAGGAGGAGGAGGAAAATGTTAACAGCCTGGAAGGCCCACAGTTACGCCGGGGCTCTAGGATACGCCGACCTACGCAATCATATGAATATTGTAATATGTAGAGTCAGGGGGAAGTCTTGTGAGTGAAAGAACGAGTGAGCGAGCAAGTGAGTGTTGTGAGCAAGCGAGAAAAAAAGTGAACGAGTGAGTGAGTGAGGAAAAAAGCAATGTATTGTTTCATATGTATTGTTAATTTGTCGTTACCCAGGAAAACATGCACGATATACCAGATAGTGAACAGATGTTTAGAGCAGATGAGAATGAGAAGCTGACAGATATTTCCATAACTAGGGAGATAGTGGAACAGGAGATACATAGGCTAAAAAGTTCAAGACACCATGACCAGATGATATATATCCCAGAGTACTTAAGGAATGCAAAGAGGTTATTAGTTTCTGTCTTTAGGAAATCAATTGAGTCATACCAGTACCAGTAATGTTGAGGCAGGCTAATGTAGTACCCATCTTTAAGAAAGGAGATTAAACTTTAGCGTCTAACTATAGACCTGTCAGCTTAACTTCAATTGTAGGTAAAATAGTAGAGTCAATAATAGCGAGGAACATTAGAGAACATTTAGACAAAACATATCTTGATAAATCAGTCACAGCATGGCTTCAGAAAGAGGAAGTCTTGCTACTTGTTACGTTTTTACAGTAAAGTGTACGAGGCAGTAGATAACGGTGATAGTTATGATATCTTATATCTGGACATCAATAAAGCATTTGACAAGGTTTCTCCTGAGAAAGGTTAATGGGAAGGTGTTAGGCTGGATAGGGTCATGGCTTAGCGACAAGCGACAAAGAGTTGTAATAAACGGCTCGAAATACGAGTGGGGTCATGTAATTAATAGGGTGCCACAGGGATCAGTATTAGGTCCATTGCTATTTCTAATATACATCATTGACTTGGATAGTGGAATTAGTAGTGATGTTAGTAAATTTGCGGATGACACAAAGATAGGTAGATTAATTAGGTCAGAATCGGATGCCATCGCCTTGCAGGCAGATTTAGATAGGATTAATGAATGGATGGATAGATGACAAGTGCAATTTAATATCAATAAATGCAAAGTGCTTAGCGTAGTAGAGGAAACCCACACAGTAGGTACACATTAAACAACCAAACTCTAGTAGGTACAGGATACGAGAAAGTTTTAGGAATTATAGTTAGCTCTGAACTCCTTCTAGGAGTCCCAGAGGTCCGTCTAGAGGCCAGAAACAGGGCAAATAGGGTCCTAGGATTAATTTTTAGGAGTGTTAAATGTAGAAGGCCGGAAGTTATACTTGGCGCTGCTCAGAACTCATCTACACTACGCTGTGTGGTTCTGGGTCCCACATTACAGGAAAGATATAGGTCTATTAGAATCAGTACAGAGGATAATGACAAAAAGGATACAGGGGATGAGGAGTATTCCTTGCGAGGCGAGATTGAAGTTGTTAAATTTACATTCTTTAGAGAGACGTAGGTTAAGAGGGAACCTGATAGAAGTCTTTAAGTGGTACAAGGGGGATGTAAGCGAAATTCTTACGATCAGCAACCAGAAATAACAGGTTCAAGCTTGAAAAATTTATGTTTAAGAAAGAGATAGGAAGAAATTGTTTCTCATATAGAGTGGTAGATGAGTGGAACGGACTCAGTAATCATGTTGTTAGTGCTAGGACATTAGAGAGCTTTAAGACAAGATTAGGCAAGTTTATGGATGGGATAATAGATGGAAATAGGTAGGTATATTTCATACAGGGACTGTCACGTGTAAACCTGGTCGCTTCTTGCAGCTTCCCTTAATTCTTATGTTCTTATGTTTCAAGTTTTGTTACAAGGCTTCAGAACTGATCCGTAAAGTTGCTTTGTTATCGGTGAGAGGCAGAACGAGTAAAGGGAACAAGGGTGACAGTCATCTTCTTCAACCTAAGTCTCAGCCACAATATCAAGAGATGCAACTTTACGGCGATGAGAAATTGGCTGAAAACAGTCAGTTAGAGGTAAGGAGTTATGATGAAAAACTTTAGATTCCACCATGTCTAAAACAACGGTATGAGTGGAACCACCAACCCTTTCCATACATGTAAAGCACACTTCATACATGGATGGATAAGGCCACTGTACAGTCAGCAACTGGGGAAGACGAAAACTGAGACTACTCAGAACACCTAATTTCAAAGAAGCCATTTTAGTTATAGATAAGAAGTGAAGTTTCCAAATTACATTATAAGTAAAGGACAGACCGAGGGTGTTAAGTGTGGAAGAGGGGGACATTTGAGCGTCATTGAAGAAGAGGGGATAGTTGCCTGGAAGGTTGTGTCGAGATGATAGATGGAAAATTTGAGTTTTTGAAACATTAAACAATAATAAATTTGCTCTGCTCCAATCAGGAATTTCTCCTACATTAGAAGTCAGGTGTTCTATGGCTTCCCTGTGTGAACTTCCAGATGAGTAGGACGTCGGCGAAAAGACGTGGAAGAGTGCAGGGTAGTATCATCAACAAAGGAGTTGACAGGACAATAAATTTGATGTAGAAGGTCATTGATAAACAATATGAAGAGAGTGGGTGACAACAGAATCCTGAGGAAAACCACTGTTAATAAATTTGATACATTTAAAAGAAGTGACCGTGTACAACGGTAGCAATAGAACTGTCAGAGAGGAAACATGGGATGAAGTTACAGAGAGAAGGATAGAAGCTGTAGGTGGATAGTTTGGAAATCAAAGCTTTTTACCACTCTATCAAAAGCCTCTATGCCAGACACTATCACTGCGCTCAACAAAGGGACACGGATACGGAAGGAAGGACAGTCCAAGGAAAATTACAATAATACCTCCTCAGCTACCCCAATTAGCAAAGCGAAAACGCCAGAAGCACCTCCGGTTTGAGGAATCCAGGGGAGGGATTAGAGTGATAGAACAAGATACAGATGTTAAATTATGATAAAAGGAGCCCAACAGAAAAGATAACATAACATTATAAGCAGAAGGATTATCGGCTAGGAAAAGGTCAAGAATGTAGGGCGTATCTCCAAGATGGTCAGAAATATGAGTTGGGTGTTGCACAAGTACCTTTAAGTTAAGGAGGATAGCAAAGTTAAAGGGAAGTTCACTAGGATGGTCAGTGAAGAGAAAAAAAAAAACAAAGCTGGTGGTGAATAATAAAATAAAGATCTCCACAAAATGGAAGAGAGTCAGAATGTGTTTCACTTTGTATGTTAAGTAGACAAAGAATTACTTGTAGTCAGAGTAGTTAGGTGAGAGGTATACATCACAGATAAATTTAATTTGAGAGTGACTCCGTACTCGTAGTCAGACAGTGGAAAACTAGGGAAATTCAAAACCGCGGGCACAAGAGCAGGTTAAGTCATGTTGCACAGACGCAACATCCAACCTTGGATTGAAAATGAAGAGATAGAAAGTAGGAGGGAACAGAAAAAGCACTACTGTCATTTGCCTCAGTTGTGTTTCACTAAGGAAAAGAAGATTAGGTTTAGTAAAGAGGTGGTGTTCTACAAATTGAAGATTAGATTTTTAAATGTTACAGAAGTTCATGAAGAAAAGTTGAAGTGTCAAGACACTCAGGGTCGGTACAAGAAACGCAGTCCGACTTGGGGACATTTCTGGTCCCCTCCTCTGGTGGGGACTACGAGTCTGGTGTAGGATATATATATATATATATATATATATATATATATATATATATATATATATATATATATATATATATATATATATATATATATATATATATATATATATATATATATGTGTGTGTGTGTGTGTGTGTGTATGGCGGATCTGGAATAAGAAATGAGAGTGCAAAGAGGGAAATGAGAGAAAAAGCTGAGAAGAAAGACAAGGGGTGAGAGAGAGAAAAAAATAGGAAGAGTGCAGAAAAGGAACATGTCATCAACCCGCAGCCTCTCAGTCCCTGAGAATTACCGTTAAGATTTTCCACCGGCAGTCACTCGTATTCCTTACGTATCTTCTTTTACTTTCGGTTGATGTATCAATTTGAGTCTCACCCAGCAGTTAGTGGAAGAATTACCCTTGACGATGGCTTAATCAGTATTCACCCAGGCTCCATATTTAATCACCAGAATTTTACGATAGTACTTCTTTTATTTATTCTGGTTAGCAGCCTGTGACTTTAGTGACAATGCGAAACGTGGAGGGAGAGTGGGATGTGACTTGTTCCTCTCCCTATCCCTTCATGTAAGTCACTGCCTGAGACATGGATTCAAGCTACGTTCCCACTCTTCAGTCATCGTCCAGCCACCACAAAAGATAGATATATGAAGGCAAACAGCGTGATCAGAGGAGACTAAGAAGGGATTATAGCCAGGTAGAACACTTGCCTTAAATGGTTATTTGAGTCAGTTACAGGAATATGCCCCTGCTTATGTGTATAGCGTTAAAGTGACTCCCCTTTAATGTGTCTGGAAAGCACTTCATTTGTAAGGCACTTAGTGTACATTATGACATGACTCCTCTGTGAGGTTAAAAGCAACCTCGGTCTCTCCCTAGAACGTTGCTGGCGATTTTTTCCTGTCTGTTGGAGTTAGTTATTGTCGTAATATTTCCATGTCTGTGAATGGAAGAAAAAGAGTGGCTACCCATAAGTGTAACCTGGTGTTATGACCGTCTGGTAAAATGTACAAGAGTCTAAAGAGGACCTTGTAACCCATCTCAAGCCCTGTACCCAGTCTTGTAGAGGGTGACTTAGGGGAAGCCAGACCATTTCAGGGAACTATGGGATGGGCAGGAATTGGTGGTTGTAACAATATATCTATCTATCTGTCTATCTATCTATCTATCTATCTATCTATCTATCTATCTATCTATCTATATATATATATATATATATATATATATATATATATATATATATATATATATATATATATATATATATATATATATATATATATATATTATCGGTGTGGAAACACCGATAATATAGGAATGTATAACATGGTAGGAATTATTAAACACTTTGCAATTAAAAAGGAATATTCATAATAAGATTTTGAATGATCGGTGAGACAATGTTAAATTATTAAATAATTGTATATTAAATAACGAGAGGTACAATGAGATAACGGACAGACGGTTGTAGTGTCGCATTCTCGGAAGTGCCACTTAGTCAAATTACGAATAGTTTAATCTTATTTTTTGCAAGCTATGCAATATTACAGTATCTTATAACAAGACAAATGGTATTAAAAAGTATATAATTTACCGATAAGCATTACACGACAACATTATTCCGGTGATTAAAAGTACTCATGTAAGATGCTACGTGGCATCATCACTCAGCTGTTTTCAAAGTCGCTCGGAGTCCTCTCCCCTACTTCCTCGCTTCGATGATGTCATGTAGTATTTTACAGGAGTACTTTTAATCACCGCAATAATGTTGTCGTGTGATGCTTATCGGTAAATTGCATGCTTTTTAATGCGATTTGCCTTGTTATAAGATACTGTAATATTCCATAGCCTGCAAAAAAAAAAAAAAAAAAAACATTAAACCATTCGTAATTTGACCAGGTGGCACCTCCGAGGCTGCGACATTGCAACCGTCTGTCCATCACCCCATAGCTACACGGATAGCACACGTGTGAGTCCAATGCATTGTCAACTCCTTTGATGGGTAAACAAAGCCTTAAAATGCATATGTGTATGAACATTTCCTACTTAAAATTACATGTTATTTCACTTTTTTTTCCAGTATTTGCAGAAACTCGAGTTACACCCTGTATAACTTTAATATTACTTCAGGCCTTCTACTTTTAACACTCCTAAAAATTAATCATTATACCCTATTTGCCGTTCAGAGCTAACTATAACTACTACATTTTTTTTCGGATATATATATATATATATATATATATATATATATATATATATATATATATATATATATATATATATATATATATATATATATATATATATATATATATATATATATATATATATATATATATAAGATCACCGGAATCAGGTTGTACGCACTCGGAAATTAAATAATTAAAGGATATTTCTTGGTTAGATGAGAGATAAATAATATACGTGAGTATAATGGGAAAGTTACTTTTGAACTCTAAGCCAGAAGGGAAAAAAAAAAAAAATCAGGTTTGTGGGCACCTGAGCAAGTTGTCATTGCAGAAATAAACACGCCATCCAGTTCGGGCTTTTAAGTGAGGATAAAGGAACGTAGGAAAGAATCGAGAAACGTTTGCTGTCAGTATTTTCTATGAGAACAAGATGGTGATGTTCCACAGAGCGAAAATTAGATCTAAGGGCACGCACGGGTTCGAAACCTCCTTAAGGATCTAGGTCAAAGAAGACATTTATTATTGCTAGCAGTCCTTAAACACAAAATCAAAGTCCTACATTAAAAGGCATTCTCCTACCTCGAACTCAGTAAAGGAATCCTGACACACACTTACATTCGCACTTTAACACACACACACACACACACACACACACACACACACACACACGTTCTTTCTAGTATGTGATTGTTTCTTATTTATATTTATTGACATGCATAACATCATAATGATGTAAATGAATAGATACCCATATATTTGCAAGGGATATTGTTGAGTTTAGCAGGTATCTCCGGGGTGGATTTTTGCAGGAAGTTGAGTTAGGCACACTTGTCTCGAACCAATATCTGAATAGACCGGACTCCATCAGTGACATCACTCTGTATAAGAAGAAAAATAACAAGGTGATAGAGCAGTTATTATATGTAGGATATTATAATTTACTAAAAAAATCTATTTCATATTTGACCTCTTTCTAAATCGGATTCCTTGGAGTTTTAGATACAGTGAGTCATTACCAACCCTATACAGGTGCCTTAGCCGTCCTTGCGTTAAGAATGGATGAACTTTATGTAGAAAACGGACTCATCTCGTATAGCTTTATTAAAAAGATTTAAAGGAAAAGTTCTTACTTTTCATGGACTATCCTTTAACTTAATGTCTTCAATCTCCGATACTTTTCCGATATTTTACATTTCTTAGTATCTTTCACCAGTATTGTTATGGTTATTATTCTTACCAAATGGTTGACGGCTTACCTCCTCCACTTCCTCCGGCCTCGCTACGCAAGACTTTCTATTTGCTTTTGGTGACGGTACGTCCCATACCCTTCTTGCAGCATCATATAATTTTGTACTCTCACAGCTACATTATCCATCCACCTTACAGAGACAAAACTTAACAAATTTTCTCTACTTTCATGCCTTTCAATAAAAAAAGAAAAGTTGAAACTAGATTCCCTTAACTTAAAACAGTGTTATTCAAACGGATGGCAAAATTAAGTAGTGAGGTGGACGTCTGTCTTAGGGTGGACAGGAGGTGGAGGTTGTTGAGCTAGAAAACAGGAATACTGCAATGTTATACTCTCTCTCTCTCTCTCTCTCTCTCTCTCTCTCTCTCTCTCTCTCTCTCTCTCTCTCTCTCTCTCTCTCTCTCTCAACTCTCATACCTAACACAAACACAAACAAACACAAACACACACACACATACACACACACACACACACACACACACACACACACACACACACACACACACACACACACACACACAAACATACACACACACACACACACACACACACACACACACACGCACACACACACACACACACACACACACACACACACACACAGACTATTGCTTTAATTTTCTGTCTATTTAAAGTTTTAAATCTATCCTCAACAGGAAGATTCTTAAACATCTATCACGTAAGAACCTTCTATCTGATCGCCAGTATGGGTTCCGTCAAGTTCCGTCTAGTAATCTTCAGTTTTTTTCCTTACTTAGTCTTGCTTATCCACTTTTAGAGATTTTTGGTGAAACTTTTGTTCTTACCTTAGACATATCAAAAGCTTTTGATAGAGTCTGGCACAAAGCCTTGATTTCCAAACTACCCTGCTTTGGCTTCTATCCTTCTCTCACTTCATCTCCAATTTTCTTTCTGACCGTTCTATTGCTGTTGTGGTAGACGGTCACTATTCTTCTAAATCTATTAGCAGTTGTGTTTTTCAGGGTTCTGTCCTGTCACCCACTCTCTTCCTGTTATTCATCAATGATCTTCTAAACCAAACTTCTTGTCCTATCCACTCCTACGTTGATGATATACCACCTTGCACTTTTCCACGTCTTTTCGTAAACGTCCAACCTTTCGGCAAGTAAACAGGTGAACAGTTCATGAAGGGATGCCACAGAACGCCTGACTACTAAAATTTATAAATGGGGCAGAGCAAACTTGGTATTGTTCAATGCCTCAAAAAATTCATTTCTTCCATCTATCATCTTCATACAACCTTACAGAAAACTATCCCCTCTTATTCAATGACATCTAACTGCCCCCATATTCTACAATGAATATCCTCGGTCAGTCTATTATTTATAGTCTAAACTGGAAACTCAATATCTCATCTCTATCCACTATGAAGTTAGGCGTTCTCAGACATCTCCGCCAGTTTTTTTTTTTTTTTTTTTTCACCCTCTCAGCTACCAACTCTGTACAGGGGCCTTATCCGTTCATGTATGGAGTATGCTTCACATGTCTGGTGGGCGGAGGAGGGGGTTCCACTCATACCGCTCATTTAGAAAGGGTGGAATCAAAAGTGTTTCGTCTCATCAATTCCTTTCCTCTAATTATCTTCAGCCTCTTTCTCATCGCCACAATGTTGGATCTCTTGCTATCTTCTACAGCTATTTTCATGCTAACTGCTCTTCTGATCTTGCTAACTGCATGCCTTCCCTCCGCCCGCGGCCTCGCTGCAGAAGACTTTCTTCTCTCTCTCACCCCTATTCTGTCTACCTCTCTAATGCAAAACTTAACCAGTATTCCCAATTATTCATCCTTTTCTCTGATAAACTCTGGAACTCCATTCCTGCTTCTGTTTTTTCACCCTCCTATGACTTGAATTCCTTCAAGAGAGAGGTTTCAAGACACTTATTCTTCATTTTTTTTACTGCCGCTTTTGTCCTTTTTTTGGGGCTGGCATCTCAGTGGGCCTGTTTTTCTTTTTTTTTTTATTTATTGGATTACTGTTGCTCTTCGCTGGTGTCCCTCCTACATAAAAAAAAAAAAAAACATCAACATATCAAAACAATATCAACCAATATGTACTTCTTATTAATGCTGTGATGCAGAGGACTGCCCTTCTGAGTGATGAGTGCGGCCGAAAAAGGAAGAAACCCCTCTTTTGAAATGAAGAAATCACACGTGCCTGGAGAAAAATAAAAATAAAAATAAATAAATATATATATATATATATATATATATATATATATATATATATATATATATATATATATATATATATATATATATATATATATATATATATATATATATATATATATATATATATATATATATATATATATATATATATATATATATATATATATATATATATATATATATATATATATATATATATATATATATATATATATATATATATATATATATATATATATATATATATATATATATATATATAAACAGAAAATGTCAAAACCTTTCAAGATCTAACTCCCTTCGTGATTTCTGGCATCTAGCCAAATATATCTCCAATAACTTTGCTTCTTCTTCTTTCCCTCCTCTACTTCAACCAGATGGCACCACTGCTGTCACATCTATTTCTAAAGCTGAACTCTTTGCTCAAACCTTTGCTAAAAACTCTACCTTGGACGATTCTGGGCTTGTTCCTCCCTCTCCTGCACCCTCTGACTACCTCATGCCACCAATTAAAATTCTTCGCAATGATGTTTTCCATGCCCTCGCTGGCCTAAACCCTTCGGAAGGCTTATGGACCTGATGGGGTCCCTCCTATTGTTCTCCGAAACTGTGCCTCCGTGCTTGCACCTTGCCTAGTCAAACTCTTTCAGCTCTGTCTGTCAACATCTACCTTTCCTTCTTGCTGGAAGTTTGCCTACATTCAACCTGTTCCTAAAAAGGTTCTAATCCTTCAAACTACCGTCCTATTGCTTTAATTTCCTGCCTATCTAAAGTTTTTGAATCTATCCTCAACAGGAAGATCTTAAACATCTATCACTTCACAACTTTCTATCTGATCGCCAGTATGGGTTCCGTCAAGGCCGCTATACTGGTGATCTTCCGGCTTTCCTTACTGAGTCTTGGTCATCCTCTTTTAGAGATTTTGGTGAAACTTTTACTGTTGCCTTGGACATATCAAAAGCTTTTGATAGAGTCTGGCACAAAGCTTTGATTTCCAAACTACCCTCCTACGGTTTCTATCCTTCTCTCTGTAACTTCATCTCAAGTTTCCTTTCTGACCGTTCTATTGCTGCTGTGGTAGACGGTCACTGTTCTTCTCTTAAATCTATTAACAGTGGTGTTCCTCAGGGTTCTGTCCTGTCACCCACTCTCTTCTTATTATTCAATAATGATCTTCTAAACCAAACTTCTTGTCCTATCCACTCCTAGGCTGATGATACCACCCTGCACTTTTCCACGTCTTTTCATAGACGGCCAACCCTTCAGAAGGTAAATATATCACCCAGGGAAGCCACAGAACGCCTGACTTCTGATCTTTCTAAAATTTCTGATTGGGGTAGAGGAAACTTGGTATTGTTCAATGCCTCAAAAACTCAATTCCTCCATCTAACAACTCGACACAACCTTCCAGACAACTATCCCCTCTTCTTCAATGACACTCAACTGTCCCCCTCTTCTACACTGAACATCCTCGGTCTGTCCTTTACTTATAATCTGAACTGGAAACTTCACATCTCATCTCTAGCTAAAACAGCTTCTATGAAGTCAGGTGTTCTGAGACGTCTCCGCCAGTTTTTCTCACCCCCCTAGCTGCTAACTCTGTACAAGGGCCTTATCCGTCCAAATATAGAGTATGCTTCACATGTCTGGGGGGGTTCCACTCATACTGCTCTTCTAGGCAGGGTGGAATCAAAAGCTTTTTATCTCATCAACTGCTCTCCTCCAACTGACTGTCTTCGGCCTCTCTCTCACCGCCGCAATGTTGCATATCTAGCTGTCTTCTACCGCTATTTTCATGCTAGCTGCTATTCTGATCTTGCTAACTGCATGCCTCCCCTCCTTCCGCGGCCTCGCTGCACAAGACTTACTTCTTTCTCCCCCCCCTATTCTGTCCACCTCTCTAATGCAAGAGTTAACCAGTATTCTCAGTCATTCATGCCTTTCTCTGGTAAACTCTGGAACTCCCTGCCTGCTTCTGTATTTCCACCTTCCTATGACTTGAATTCCTTCAAGAGGGAGGTTTCAAGACACTTATCCACCAATTTTTGACCACTGCTTTGACCCTTTTATGGGACTGGCATTTTAGTGGGCATTTTTTTTTAATTTTATTTTTGTTGCCCTTGGCCAGTGTCTTTCCTACATAAAAAAAATAAAATAAAATAATATATATATATATATATATATATATATATATATATATATATATATATATATATATATATATATATATATATATATATATATATATATATATATATATATATATATATATATATATATATATATATATATATATATATATATATATATATATATATATATATATATATATATATATATATATATATATATATATATATATATATATATATATATATATATATATATATATATATATATATATATATATATACTGTGGGTACAAACCAAGTTACTGGTGTACATTCTGTTGCCGTAAGGCTTCACCAACGACCGATCAGCAGAGCACCACAGAATCCTGCCCCAACCTCTGCCACGTCCACTATATGGGCGACGCGACAGAGTACAGGTGCCGCAACACAGGTCAGCTCCCCGCCCTGGCGGGGATAACTGATCCTGTCACATTTTTTGTGGAAAACTCACAACAACCTACAGTGTCCCTTTTCTCCTCATTTCTTCCCCCTACACCATCAGCGGATCTGATTCAGGAGCAGCAGGAGGATGGCCTGGACACCCTAACAAAGGAGGAGTTGCTACAACAATTAAGAAAGGTTCGCAGTGAGCTGGCCACGACAAAAGGCCAGCTGACAAACTACAGATCCATAACTGCAGGTCTTACCGAGAAAAGGTGTGTGCTAGTAGAGGCCATATCCATAATGGACACCCTCTTGGCCACTCACGCCAGCGAGGACCTGCAGCAGAGGTCAGTGGCGTGTTCAGCCAGACCTCACAAAATTTTGGATGAGGTTGCATTCACCGTCCCCGTGGACACCAAGGAAAATACATCTCTTACCCCCCCTCACCGACCAACACCCCTCGCTCTTCCTCACCTGACCTGGCGCCTGAAGCAGCGAAGGGGTAACAACAAGGAGGATCACCCACCAACCGGCCCCCACCCCCTCTTCACATCACTCCTTGCTCGAATCAGCTGAGGAAAGAGGTGAGGCGCTGTCCCTTACTCCTCTCCCACCCTCACTCGTATCAGCGTAGGAAAGAGGTGAAGCGCTGTCCGTCGCTTCTCCCACATCCTCCTCTCAGCCCGGGCAGCTGACGTCACTAACAGGTGGTATTCGTTGAGAGACAAGGACAGCTCGACTGAGTACAGACAGGCAATAGGGCACCAACGACCACCCAAAAGAAAGAAAAGGCTAGTAACGAGACAGAACGCCCTCTCGGAGAGAGAGGCAGTACCACTACCTCGGCAGGGGTTGGAGCAATATCACTAGTCCAGGCGTCATCAGAACAGCAGTCCACGTCACACGCCAGAGCAGCACCCTAGGAAGGTGTGTTAATACTGCCGAGGGTGCTTCCGCTCAGCCTTGGACTACTGTGTGAGGGATACCGACGAGAGGCAACAGGAGCTGGTGCAGGCAGTGAAGCAGAGTGGCCAGGAAATGTTACTCGCGCTGAGAAACGTTGCTTGGCAGCTTCAGCAGCCTGGTTCACGCCAGAGGCTAGCCGAGCCCCCACCGGTAACCCGTATAGTGCCGCCAGCTTCCCGATTCCCCTGGCCCCTTGCCCCTCACCCTTATGGCTTAGAGTATGGAGCAGCTCCCCAACACTATTCAGCGATGCTACGAGCCACCCAATAGTGAACTTAAGATACTGTCGGCCAACGTGAGAGGCTTCCATACGAACATTGGGGAGCTCACTCACAGTGTTATCATTAAGAATAATGTGGATTTAGTGTTTCTGTGTAAGACCTTTCTCGATTCCAAGGTGCCAGGTAATTACGCCCGAGTTAAAGAGTATTCGGCCTGGGTAAGGAAAGACCACTCTACACAAGGCGGGGGCGTGGCCTTCTGCTGCAAAGAGACGGTCAGTGCTCAGGTTGTAGAGCCTCCCACGCCCATGCCCGGGGAACTTGAGCTCCTGGTATTAAAAATAACGAACAGTAACGAGAAAGGTCTGTTGTGTGTGAGCTGCTATCGGTCTCCATCGCAGGGAAGAGTGTTGCTAGACTACCTGCCAGAAAACTTGGACACTTTCATGACGATCAGTCAATGTGACAATGTGGTAGTGATTAGCAACCTGAATCAGCACACGGTGAGAGACGCTTTTAATTCCCTACTGATTGTGCACGACATGCACAATTATGTCACCTTATGTCACCGCACAGTCTGGGTCATCCCTGAACCCAGTAGTGACAGACCTGCCTCCCCACACAGTACAGTGTTTTCCACTCGACTTTGTTGGACACCTCAGACGACGTGGCTGTCCTCACCAGGATGCAATTCAGGACACCACGAGAGGAGAGCTTCACCCGCACCCTCTGGAGGTGGGAGGCCGCCGACTGGGATGCCCTCCGTGCCGCCCTGAGGACCACGGACTGGGTAGACGTGCTGCGCAGCGACGCTAGCAGGTGAGGCGGCTCACCCATCTGCTCCACGCCCTGGAGGCCCGCTGGGTGCTGCACTCGGACCACAAAACCAAGGCATCAGACCAGCCCTGGTTTGGTCCTGCGTGCCGCGCTGCCTCTGACGCCAAGCACCGAGCATGGCTTGCTCTTAAGAAACACCCTACTGCTAGGAACAGTTCAAGGCACCGAGAGGCAACAGTGCACATGAATACCACGCAAACATGGGCAGTGGAGCAGTGGAAAGCTAACCTCAAGAGTAAGCTAAGGGGAGGCAAGGTTGGTTGTAAACAGTGGTGGAACCTTATCAAAGACCAGCAGGGTGAGTCGCGGAGCACTTCCATCCCTACACTCCACCGGGCAGACGACAACATTGCCCACGCTGCTTGTGACAAGGCGGATCTCCTGGCTAAGCACTTCGCTGAAAAGATGTGCATCCCCGACTCTGAAAGACCATCTCCACTACTCCCTCAAATTGTGAAAGAAACACCAGTGACAGCGAACACAAGTGAAGAGGAAGTGAAAGAGATACTCGCAAACTTGGACGAGAAAAAAGCGGTGGCGCCACAGGACATTAGTACCCACGTACTACACCAGTGTGCTGCGGAGCTGGCGCGCCCACTCGCTTCACTCTTTAACCACTGCCTCGGCAACGCCACATGGCCTGAAATGTGGAAGGGGACTAGTGTGGTGCGTCTGCACAAGAAAAATGCAAAGACAGAGGCAAAAAACTACAGACCCCTGTCCCTGCTGCCTGTGCTGAGCAAAGTGTTGGAAACTGTTGTGGCCTCGAGAGTCACGCGGCTCCTCGAGAGGCACCACCTGCTGAGCAACAGACAGTTTGAGTGCAGGCAGAGGAGGTCGGCGGCAGACCTGCACCTGCTCCTCTCGGCGGAGTGGAGTGGGGCCCTGGACCAAGGCAAAACCACAGCCGTTGTGGCTCTTGACATCGATGGGCCGTCCCCGTGCCTCTCCTTCAACGGGGAGACACTGACGCCGCGGCAAGACGTAGAGCTGCGGGGGGGGGGGGGGTCACTTATGACCGTAAGTTGACCTTCAGAACCCACGTGGAGCAACTCGCCAGAGAGGCCTCGGGAAAGCTGGTATCCCTGAGGAGAATCTCCTACCTCCTTGACGCCAAGGGACTAAGTTTTACAAGACGCAGGTCCGCTACTCCTTGGAGTATGCGTGCCTGGCCTGGGGCGGCGCGGCCAACAGGCACCTCGTTCTCCTGGACAAGGTGCAAGACCGTGCGGCGAGGCTCATCAGGAACAGTGTGCTCGATCTACAGCCTGCACTGCACATCCTCCAGCACCGGTGGGACGTGGCGGGCCTCACCGTCATGTTCAAGGTGCAACAGCAACGGGTTCCGCACCTACAGGCTCTCCGGCAGCCTCCCCGACATGCCGAAGTCACCACCAGAGCTGTCATACGCGTCCCTGGGGAGCTGCTACAGCCCAGGTGTAGAACGTGGCACCAGCAAACACAATTTCTGAACACATACATTGACTGGTGAAACGCGTTTGTTACCGTGCAGCCATATGTTAAAGGCTGGACCAGGCAGCAGTTCAAGACTGCAGTGAATGTGTGGCTGTTACAGACAGGACAGAGAGAGGCTTTCAGACAGAAGGCATTAACAGTGACTTCTTTAGCCTAATTTGTTGTATGTGTGAAGTATATGTACAGCAATTCTGTAAACACATACGATGTAGATTTCTACAAATAAGAGAGAGAGAGAGAGAGAGAGAGAGAGAGAGAGAGAGAGAGAGAGAGAGAGAGAGAGAGAGAGAGAGAGAGAGAGAGAGAGAGAGAGAGAGAGAGAGAGAGAGAGAGAGAGAGAGAGAGAGAGGATAAGGAGGAAAAGGAGGAGGTAGAGGAGGAGGAGGAGGAGGAGGAGGAGGAGGAGGAGGAGGAGAAAAAGAAAATGAAGGAGTAGGAGAAGAGGAGAGAGAGAGAGAGAGAGAGAGAGAGAGAGAGAGAGAGAGAGAGAGAGAGAGAGAGAGAGAGAGAGAGAGGATAAGGAGGAAAAGGAGGAGGTAGAGGAGGAGGAGGAGGAGGAGGAGGAGGAGGAGGAGGAGGAGGAGGAGGAGGAGGAGAAAAAGAAAATGAAGGAGTAGGAGAAGAGGAGAGAGAGAGAGAGAGAGAGAGAGAGAGAGAGAGAGAGAGAGAGAGAGAGAGAGAGAGAGAGAGAGAGAGTGAGGGGAAAGGCGTACAGACAGCAGGTGTGAATCGCTTTACTTTATCCTCTTCCTTAAGTCAACGGCCGCCCTTCATTTGGAAGCTTTTACTTGTCGATAAGTTAATCAACCAAAGATGGAAAAGTGACCAAAGATTAGAGTGACTTTAAGTAAAATATGGTATATTAGAAATATATAGACAACCGATTTAGAAAATGTCAGTGTATTCTTAATACACTGACATTTTCTAAATCGGTTGTCTATATTTCACATTTCATGTGACGTACAAACATATTAAAGTAACAGAAACTAGAAACAGTTAATTTAGAGGTAGTAGGGAAATTATTTTTTTCTTCTGTGAAAGGCCGGTGTTCAGCAGTACAATAATAAAAGGGAAATATAATTATGTTCGAGGTGATGGTTCTTATTGCGTGTGTGTTACCTTTTTGAGCAAAGTCTTCCACAATGAGGTTCTTAACAGTAATTCCTGGATCTATGAAAACGTGGTGTCCTGGTCGAACGAGTTTATCAAGGGTTTCCATAAATTGGTCCGTAAGATGAAATTCAAGCCGACCTTGGTTTCCTAAATCTGCGACTTCTCGGAAAACACCAGACTCAGCTGACTGAAAAAAAAGTATATATATATATATATATATATATATATATATATATATATATATATATATATATATATATATATATATATATATATATATATATATATATATATATATATATATATATATATATATTTTTTTTTTGTGGGAAGGACACTGGCGGAGGGCAACAAAAATCAAATAAAAAAAAATACCCACTGAAACGCCAGTCCCATAAAAGGATCAAAGCAGTAGTCAAAAATTGATGAATAAGTGGCGTGAAACCTCCCTCTTGAAGGAATTCAAGTCATAAGAAGGTGGAAATACAGAAGCAGGCAGGGAGTTCCAGAGTTTACCAGAGAAAGGAATGAATGATTGAGAATACTGGTTAACTCTTGCGTTAGAGAGGTGGACATAATAGGGGTGAGAGAAAGAAGAAAGTCTTCTGCAGCGAGGCCGCGGGAGGAGGGGAGGCATGCAGTTAGCAAGATCAGAAGAGCAGTTAGCATGAAAATAGCGGTAGAAAACTGCTAGAGATGCAACATTGCGGCGGTGATAGAGAGGGTGAAGACAATTATTTAGAGGAGAGGAGTTGATGAGACGAAAAGCTTTTGATTCCACCCTGTCTAGAAGAACAGTATGAGTGGAACCCCCCCCCCCCTAGACATGTGAAGCATACTCCATACATGAACGGATAAGGTCCTTGTACAGAGTTAACAGCTGGGGGGGGGGGGTTAGTGAGAAAAAACTGGCGGAGACGTCTCAGAACACCTAACTTCATAGAAGCTGTTTTTAGCTAGAGATGAGATATGAAGTTTCCAGTTCAGATTATAAGTAAAGGACAAACCGAGGATGTTCAGTGTAGAAGAGGGGGACAGTTGAGTTTCATTAAAGAAGAGGGGATAGTTGTCTGGAAGGATATGTCGAGTTGATAGATGGAGGAATTGAGTTTTGAGGCATTGAACAATACCAAGTTTGCTCTGCCCCAATCAGAAATTTTAGAAAGATCAGAAGTCAAGCGTTATGCGGCTTCCCTGCGTGAAATGTTTTACCTCCTGAAGGGTTGGACGTCTATGAAAAGACGTGCAAAAGTGCAGTGTGGTATTATCAGCGTAGGATCGGATAGGACAAGAAGTCTGGTTTAGAAGATCATTAATGAATAATAAGAAGAGAGTGGGTGACAGGACAGAACCCTGAGGAACACCACTGTTAATAGATTTAGGAAAAGAGCAATGACCGTTTACCACATCAACAATAGAATGGTCTGAAAGGAAACTTGAGATGAAGTTACAGAGAGAAGGATAGTAGCCGTAGGAGGGTAGTATGGAAATCAAAGCTTTGGGCCAGACTCTATCAAGAACTTTTGATATGTCCATATATATATATATATATATATATATATATATATATATATATATATATATATATATATATATATATATATATATATATATATATATATATATATATATATATATATATATATATATATATATATATATATATATATATATTTTACTGTTAGAATGTTAACAGAAAAGATAATCACATGGTGTCCTTAACATCAACATATATGAAAGCCAATATTTACATTTATATATTGGTGATTTGCTGAATACTTTCTCCATACGGTGACCACTGAGTGGTGATCTAAGACATCTCTGAGCGTTTGGAAAGGATCTGGAATAACTCTCACAGCCATCATAGACATCAGGTTACCGGCGTAGCTCCTGGTTAACACAAGTGTTGCGAGGAGCCACACAGACATCAACATGAGCTTCCAATTATGAGTGTTGCTTTTGAGGTTTATGTCTGTTAAATGAGTAAAAGAATAAAAAAAAATATATATATATATATATATATATATATATATATATATATATATATATATATATATATATATATATATATATATATATATATATATATATATATATATATATATATAATTTTTTTATTCATATACTTTAAATAAGTAAATAAAATTAATTTGAATTAATAAATTAGGTAAAGAAATATAATAAAATAAATAAATAGATAAGTAAATAAATAAATATACTAAACAAGTTAGTATTATGGAATCATTGTTTTTATTGCAGTAAATTAGTTTTATATCTTTAATTTGCAATTAATTAAAACGTTTTTATTAGACGTTTTTATTTAACGTTGATCAACTTATCATGAACAAAGACTGGGTCATAATAACCTTGTGTCTCCTAACACGGCCACCTATTTCCTCCTAAAACATGATCATCTGGCCTCTGCTAATAGACGATCATATATTGTCTCTTAGCAAGCTATTATCTATTATCTCAAAGCACACACTTATCTAGTCTCTCCTAACACAAGATTATATATTAAACTAATGTTAGTAACATTTGAACTACTGCTTCATTGATAATTCTGTATTAGTACATAGATTTCTTAAAGTTCCTCTTGTAACATGTTTTCTTTTTTTTATAATTTAATCATATCACTGGAAATTTGTAAATGGCTTCACAAAAGAAAAGAAAACAGAAAGTTAGACACACAAACACCCACACACACACACACACATATATACATATATATATATATATATATATATATATATATATATATATATATATATATATATATATATATATATATATATATATATATATATATATATATATATATATATATATATATATATATATATATATATATATATATATATATATATATATATATATATATATATATATATATATATATATATTATAAGAAGGGACAGTTTATAACCTGCATAAACAGGTAGAAAACTATTCAATATTTGTCTATTTAATTTGGTAACGATACCTAGCAACATGCTTTATTATACTATCGTTATTTTTGTCATGATTGCCATAGCCGCTACACATAGCAAAGTGGCTTCACTTATTCATACAATATGTAAAATTTCTACATTTATTTTCAGGTGTATAAAATTTGCTTACTTATTTTGGTTTTGCATATTCCAATTTTATGTTAGTGCAGTTTTCAAAGCTTATACAATCAAATAATTGAAGGATATAAAGATTAAATATATTTAAAGTTAAAATCATGGTACTGGTCTCTCAGGTCTCTCAGGTCAGGGTTCCTCACTCTCAGGTCAGGGTTCCACTCTCAGGTCAAGGTTCCTAGTGAACGGACGTGTTTAGTGAGCAGTGACCTGACGCTAATATAGCTGGCTAGTGTAGACATGGCGCCATGTGTTGTTGAGTTGTCTGGTTGTGTTAGTTCTCCTGTTCTCGAGGCCTTCGTTGCGAAGGTCTCAGAGGTGGAGGCTGAGTTCCATCGAAGGATCTCGGAGGTGCAGGCTAAGTTTCGTGAGAGGAACTCAGATCTGCAGGCTGAGTTCTGTGAGAGGATCTCAGCACCTTTGGGAGGGTCATGCCCCACAGTCACCTTACCTAGTAAGGCGACGGAGGAGCAGTAGTCGGTTGTGTGCAGGGAAGCCAAGAGGGTGAAGGTCCTCAGGGGGCCTTGCGTAGAGACGATGCAGTTATCCTGAACCAAAGTTGAAGTGCTTGTGTTTGGTGATAGTCAGGTTAGGCACTTAGATAGTGCGTTCTGTGCTAGGGATAGGAAGCGTAGGTCGAGGGTGTGTTTGCCGGGGGCCGGGATAGGGAAGATAGCTGATAAGCTAGACACGTGCTTGGAAAAAGATGGGACCAAGCCCATTGTTTTTCTCAGTGCGGGAGGGAATGACCTTGGTAAGGTCAGGAGTACGGGGCTTATCGGGAGGTTTCGACAGCCTCGGGACAAGATTAGGGACAAGGGAGGGATCCCCGCGGTATGTGGAGTCTTGCCGAGGAGGGGAGTTGGTGCTGAGTGGCTGTCCAGGGCTATTACAGTGAATTGCAGGCTAGCGAATCATTGTAAGAGTAATGGATGGACGTTCATCAACAACTGGGACCTTTTCTATGGTAGGTACACCTTGTACGCCAGGGATGGAGTGCATTTATCACGCCAGGGTGTTCGTGTTTTGGCCGAAACACTCGAGCGGGAGGTAACTGCACTCTAGCGCTTTTTTCGTTAGTCGGGAGGGAAGAAAGGGTTGTGAGGAGAAGGCGAGGGGCAAAATAGTTAAATCTAGAAAGGTAACTAGCTCAGGGAAGGTGAGAAATAACTTAAGTGATTACTACACAAATTGTAGAAGTATTCTGAATAAAATAGACTTGCTTAGAGGAATAGCGTGTGTAGAGAAATTTAACTGAAACTTGGTAAGATATGTCAGGAAAAGTATTTAATCCAGAGGTTAAGATAGATAATTATACAATGTTCTATAAAATAGAGGAGAAGGCGTCGCGTTATACATTAGGGACATATTACAGTGTTGCATTAACAGTAGAATTAAAACAGATAACAAAGCAGAGTCGATATGGGTAGATATTAAGGAAGGATCACAGTCAGTAGTACTATGGGTAGTTTAGAGATCACCGACCAGTACAAAGGAAATTAACACCTCACTGTGGCAGGAATTAAATAGAGCAGGCAGGTGCAGGCATGTATGTGGTAGGAGATTTTAATTTTACGAATATCGACTGGAGTCTGATGGTGGGTAACAAGGAAGCAGAGGAATTTCTTAAGGTAATTCAGGATAATTTTTTAAAATTTGAGATAGGCAGGATATTAAAGCAACAGTGCGGTAGTTTGAGGGATTAGAACGGTCACCCTTTTTAGGAACATAATGAATTTAAGCAAACTTCCAGCAAGAAGGAAAGGTAGATGTTGACAGACAGAGCTGAAAGCACTGAGGCACAGTTTTGGAGAACAATAGGAGGGACCCAATCAGGTCCATAAGCCTTCTGAAGGTTTAGGCCAGCGAGGGCATGGAAAACATCATTGCGAAGAATTTTAATAGGTAACATGAAGTAGTCAGAGGGTGGAAGAGAGGGAGGAACAAGCCCAGAATCGTCCAAGGTAGAGTTTTTAGCAAAGGTTTGAGCGAAGAGTTCAGCTTTAGAAATATATGTGATAGCAGTGGTGCCATCTGGTTGAAATAAAGGAGGGAAAAAAGAAGAAACAAAGTTATTGGAGATATTTTTGGCTAGATGCCAGAAGTCACGAGGGGAGTTAGATCTTGAAAGGTTTTGACACTTTCTATTAATGAAGGAGTTTTTGGCTAGTTGGAGAACAGACTTGACATGGTTCCGGGCAGAAATATTCTGGTGATGGAAGGGGAAGGAAATATTCTGGTGATGGAATATGACCCATAGTCCGGAGCAGACCTTTAGTGGTCGGAGATTCGAAAAATGTCACCACCTTTGTTGTTATTTCCTTTCTACTCCATTTTATTATTGTTACAGTTCTGTTGTTGTTTTTTTTATTGTCGTTGTTGTTGTTATCTGGCAATATTCCCTCTAATCCTGGCCCTGAGCGTGAATATTGCAAGGTTCTGCTTCTGACCGGGGCTTAATGAGATATGCAAGTGAGTTATCTGAAGAAGCATTTAAGGTGAGGCTCATCTTCTGAGATAGTCGAAATAAAATAAATAAATAAATAAATAAAAATAATAAAAAATCAAAATTTAGATTTGAGTGGATCTGAAATGTACATGTATGTACCAACATTAAGGAACACGAATCAAACCCCGCGCAAACTCACTGGGCTGTGGTGCATAAACATTTAAAGGGCGCGCGCGAGTATGGATCATGTGTTTCTGTATATAGAGCTCGTTTTTCCTTGTTCTTTTTCCGTGTTTCGGACTTTTATTTGTGAGTGATATTCTAGAGACATCATCTGCAACAATAGCAGTCACCCAAACGATACGAAAGGGGAATATTACGTAATGCACCGTTGGCTGACAGACAACTAGACGCAATCAACGTTATTATTTCTTCTTGTTTCCTTTTGTAACTTTACGCTTACAAGAAAGCAGAAACTCAAGAAAATGTGGGAAATACGAAGGAAGAAGGCTGCAGAACGAATAGCAAGAGAGTTGTCCTGGAGGGAGCCCTCAAACTCGGCTATCTAAACCTTTGATATATTTGAGGTAACAGCAAAAGTTTCACCAGAATCTCTAAAAGAGGATGACCAAGACTCAGTAAAGAAAGCCAGCTCACCCGTACAGCGGCCTTGACGAAACGCGTACTGGCTATCAGATAGAAGGTTGTGAATTCATAGATATTTAAGAATCTTCCTGTTGAGGATAGAATAAAACTTTAGATAGCCAGGAAATTAAACAATAGGACGGTAGTTTCAGGGATTAAAACAGTCACCTTCTTTATGAACAGGCTGATTGTAGGGAAACTTCCAGGAAAGAAGGAAAGGTAGATGTTGACAGACAGAGTTGAAATAGTTTGACTGGGCAAGAAGGAAATACGGAGGTGTAGTTTCGAAGAACAACAGGAAGAACCCCATCAGTTCCATAAGCCTTCCGAGGGTTTAGTCCAGCGAGGGGATGGATAATAACAATGCAAAAAATTTTAATAGGCTCCATTAAGTAGTCAGAGGGTGGAGAAGAGCCCTAAATCATCCAACGTAGAGTTTTTAGCAAAGGTCTGAGCGAAGAGTTTAGCTTTATAAATAGATGTGATAGCAGTGGTACCATCAGGTTGAAACAAAGAAAGGAGAGAAGAAGAAGCAAAGTTATTGGTGATGTTTTTTGGCTAGATGCCAGAAGTCATGAGTGGAGTTAGATCTTGAAAGATTTTGACACCTTCTATTAATGAAGGAGTTTTTAGCCAATTAAAAAAAAAACAGAGTTAGCATGGTTCCTTGTAGAAATATAAAGTGCATGAAATTCTAGTGATGGAAAGTACCTTTTGGGAGCCATCTCTCTTTCAAGTGTAGCATAAGAACAGGCTGTGTTAAACCAAGGTTTGGAAGATTTAGGTAGAAAAAAAGAAATGAAGAATGTACGCCTCCATGCCAGATACTATCACCTCTGTTATACACTCGGGACACAGAGACGGGTCTCTATCACGGAAGTAGTAGTCATTTTAAGGAAAATCAGCAAAATAGGTCCTCAGGTTCCTCCAAATAGCAAAGGCAAATAGCTAGAGACACCTCCGTGTAGGGGGATCCTGAGGAGGGATTCCAGCGATAGGACAAGATACAGATATGAGACTGTGATCGCAGGAGCCCAACGGAGAAGAGAGGGTAACACCATAAGTAGAAGGATTAGAGGTAAGGAAAAGGTAAAAAATGTTGGGCATGCCTACAAGACGGTCACGAATACGAGTAGGGTGTTGCACCAATTACTTTAGGTCGTGGAGGATAGCAAAGTCGAAGGTTAGTTCACCAGGATTGTCAGTGAAGGGAGAGGGAAGCTGATGGTGAACATTGAAGTCTCCATGAATGGAGGTCTCCGCAAGAAAGAGAAGAGTCATAATGTGCTCCACTTTGGAAGTTAAATAGTCGAAGAATTTCTTATAGTCAGAGGAGTTAGGTGGGAGGTATACAGCTTAGATAAATTTAGTTTGAGAGGGACTCTGTAGTCGTAATCAGATGATGGAAAACTCGAAAGATTCAAGATCGTGGGCACATAAATGCAACATCCAGCTTTGGAGTGAAAATGAGGATAGAGAAAGGAAAAAAGGAAAAAAAAAAATTGGGGTTACTGTCTGTTGCCTCAGATACCTGTGTTTTAGTGAGGAAAAGAAGGTGAGGTTTAGTAAAGGAGAAATGGTGTTTTACAAATTGAGAATTAGATCTAAGACCGCGAATATTGCAGGAGTTGATGAAGAAAAAAAGTATATATATATATATATATATATATATATATATATATATATATATATATATATATATATATATATATATATATATATATATATATATATATATATATATCTTTTTTCTTCTTCCCAGCTTTTCCCTATTCGGGGTCGCCGTTGTCAATGAGCCTTCTCCACGTATTTCTATTGTTTGCCATCTCTGGATTTATATTCTTCTCCCCAAGATCTCCGTTTATGCAGTCAATCCATCTTCTTTTGGGCCGTCCTCTTCTTCTAACTCCCTCCACCTTCATTTCCATGATCTCCCTTCCTACGTGGTCTTCGCCAACTCTTCTTCTCAAATGTCCATACCACCTCAACCTTGACTCCTGGATCTTCTTGGAGACTTCAACTACTTTCACCGTTCCTCTTATGTACTTATTCCTAATTCGGTCTGTTCTGTTGACTCCCACCATCCATCTCAACATCTTCATCTCCGCTACATCCATCTTCCTCTCTTCAATCTTCTTCAAAGGTGCTGCTTCTAGCCCATACATCAAAGCAGGTCTAACGACTGCTTTGTGGACTTTGCCCTTCACTCTTACTGGTACCCTTCTATCGCATATCACACCCGAAACTTGCCGCCAATTGTTCCAGCCACACTGAATCCGGAAGTTCACTTCTTTTTCCATTTCCCCTGTCTCGTCTACCATCGATCCCAAGTACTTAAATGTTTTCACTCTCTTCAACTTTTCACCATTCAGTCTAATTGTGGCCTGTTGATCGCCCCTTGTATCCGTCGTAAAATATTCAGTTTTGGACCTACTAATCCTCATTCCTCTGCTTTCCAAAGCAACTCTCCATTCTTCTAATTTTCTTTCCAGCTGTCCTCTCCTTTCGGTCACTAAAACAATGTCATCAGCATATAATACACACCAGGGTGGTTCCTCTCTGACATTTTCCGTTATGACATCGAACACTATGTTGAATAATAGTGGGCTTAGTGCCGATCCTTGGTGTAAGCCGACTTTCACCTGAAAGCTATCCATTGTGCCAACTGTACTCCGAACTCTAGTTGTAACATTCCTGTAGCATTCTTGGACAATTCTGACATACTTTTCTGGCACTCCTCTTTTTCTCAGGCCTCTCCATACTTCTTGCCGTGGGATCCTATCATACGCTTTCTCTAAGTCAATGAAAACCATATGTAGTACTTTCTGCTTTTCCCGATGTTTTTCCATATTCTGTCGAAGTGCGAAAATTCCGTCGACTGTCCCAAATCCCTTCATAAATCCTATCTGTTGCCGTCCGATACGCACCACTTGTCTCAGTCTACTGTCCAACACCCTTTCAAATACTTTAAGGGTATGAGACATTAGCTTTATCCCTCGATAGTTCTCACAGCTCTGGATGTCTCCCTTCTCCTTAAACATAGGTATCAGGGTACTTTCTCTCCACTTTTCTGGTATAACTTCCTTCTCCATTATTTTTCTGATCAGTTGGTGCAACATGTCCACTCCTTCTCCTTCCAAGACTTTCCACACTTCTACTGGTATTCCGTCGGGCCCTGTTGCTTTGCCATTTTTCATTTTCTTCAGTGCTTCTTCAACCTCTTGTCTTGTCACTTCCCCTACTAATTGTTCATTCGGTTCTCCATCATCTCTAATGAATCTCTCATTTTCTACATTTAGCAACTTCTCAAAATATTCTTTCCACCTTATTAGAATATCACTTTCCTTTTGTATGACAATCCCCCCTTCATCCTTGACCTGTCTAACATGCGTAATGTCCTTTGTGCTCTTGTTTCTCATCTTGGCCAACTTAAATACTCTCCGTTGTCCTTCCTCGGTATCCAACTCTTCATAAAGGTTGTCATACCCATCCGACTTAGCAATTGCTACAGTTCTTTTCGCTTCCTTACTGCACAGTTTGTAATACTCCTTATCTATATCTAGCCTTGTTGTTTCCCATCTTTTCTTTGCCATCTTCTTTGCTTGTATTTTCTGCTGCACCTCTTCATTAAACCACCATGTCTCTTTATTTTCCCATATCTTGCCACTACTTTCACCGAGCACTTCTTTTCCAACTCTCAAGATGGTTTCACTCACTCTATTCCACCATCCGTTTACCTCTTCTATTTCCATGTCCAGATCACTTAGCAATCTATCTTTAAAGGTATGTTTAAGATCTTGGTCTTTCAGTTTGAACCACTTAATCCTTCTCTCCGTCGTTAATTTCCCTTTCTGTCTGCGTGTAACAGTTATGGAGAGGTCCATGACAACCAGACGGTGTTGTGCCGTCACGTGGTCACCAGGTATGACCTTGCAATTTCTTATTTCCTTGATATTGTTCCGGCGATAGAGTAGGAAATCTATTTGACTTGCTCTATCTCCGCTACGATACGTAATTAGATGTTCATTTTTCTTACAGAATATTGTGTTTCCTATCACCAAATCAAAAGCCAAAGCAAAGTCTATAATTTTCTCTCCATCTTCATTTCCATCACCATATGCATTTCCGCCATGGATCCGGTTAATAACATCATTTCCCTTTCCAATATGTCCATTCATGTCTCCTCCAACTATGCACCTTTCACTTTCGTCTACCTTCTCCAATTCCTCCTGCAGATCCGACCAAAACTGTTCCTTTTCCTCCTCTGGGCATCCCGTTTGAGGTGCGTACACACTGAAGATGTTCACTGGGAATTCATCAAAAGACAGTCGCACCCACATTATGCGATCATTTCTCCTGTTCACTTCTGTAACCAAGTCTTTCAGATCCTTAGATAAAATAATTCCAATGCCATTTCTCTTTTCATTGTTTGCCCCTCCATAAATAAGTTTGAATCCATCACCTATATATATATACATATATATATATATATATATATATATATATATATATATATATATATATATATATATATATATATATATATATATATATATATATATATATATATATATATATATATATATATATATAGTAGAAACTTCATCTTGCACATACATTTTCTTGACACCACAAGAAAAACTTAATGCACATTCCTTAATAGATACTTCAAAACAGAGAGGAATGCTATAAATATTTTAAGAAAATAGTGAAAACGTCAGTCTTCACACCGTACATGATAGTGAGTGCACTACTTTCTCAACAAATATTATATTAGATGTACAATATTTTGGAATTCATTAAGAAGTGTTATCATCCGTGAAATGTAAACTAAACGAACTTATATTCGGGGTATAGTTTATAAAGTCTTATTATGCATCTGACGAAGCAACAGCAAAACACCACTTGATATTGTACCAATAAATTATTAGTAAACCATTAAATAAAAAGATTTAGATACTAACTAAATATTAACAACATAGAGTAAATCCATACATAGGTATAACAACTTATAGCTTACCTTGTTGAAGTACTACACGCACAACATCCATAGAATGACCAGCTTGTTTGTTAGAAAGAGAAATCTGGTCTTTCATAGAAAATAGGAACAGCATCACTATTGCCAATATGACCACCAAAGCCACCAAGAATGCCAGCCACACCCGTGAACCCAAGGGAAAAAGGAAGCTCCAAGGATCAACTTCTGCTGTTCCTCGCCCGCTGACAATCCTCATGTTATCCATCCAGATTGTAGAAGTGTAGTCTATTGCCTGTGCTCTAACCTCAGATAATATTACAGGTCCAGTAGCAAAGTCCGCGATCTGTAACAAACAGTTTGTTCCAAATATAAATAACGCTTACTATTATATTAATTACTGCAAAAAAAAAATAAAAGCACGTTCCTAATTAGAAAGATACCATGTCCAAGATAAAAAAAAAATATATATATATATATATATATATATATATATATATATATATATATATATATATATATATATATATATATATATATATATATATATATATATATATATATATATATATATATATATATATATATATATATATACACACACACACACACACACACACACATATATATATATATATATATATATATATATATATATATATATTAGATCCTTGTTTTTAACTGGATTCTTATATGCACCCTTGTATCAAGTTATATGAATGGTCGGAATGAAGCTCCCATGCATTAGAGAGCCAGATTTATAAAATTACTTCCAACCGCATTCTGCTTACCTTTGAATGGACCAACCCAATTGTTCCTGTCCATGTCCCGTTTGGCAGTTTCACCCCAATGTTACCTGGTATGTTTACATATTTTACTCTGTAATAGCAACAAGAACAATAATAATAATAATAATTATAATAATATTAATAATAATAACAATAATAATAATAATAATAATAATAATAATAATAATAATAATAATAATAATAATAATAATAATAATGATAGCATTAACAGTGATTATTATAAAAAAACAATGATAAAAACAATGATAAGTAACAATATAAAGAAATACTCTCAGTAATAAAAAAAAAATCAACATGGATTACATAATTATAGTATTATAAGGACAGTTCAGGCAAATTAGTTATGATGAGATAGTAACATACATTTTTTTCTTGCTTTTTAAAGAAATACGTGATTTTATTTATTAATTTTTATTTATTTATTTTATTTTATTTATTTTATTATTTTTTTTTATTTACTTATTTATTTATCTATTTATTTTTATTATTATTATTATTTTTTTTTGTGACATCATGGGTTAACTGGTTTCAGCACCTTGGGCCTCGAACTGTGACACTTTGTTGTGCATGTGTGGTTCTACAGAGAGGAATTTTCTAATAATGTCTAGTTGTATCATTGCGGGCTATTTTTTGGAATTTACAGTATATGGGAAAGGTATTCATATACATATAATATTGTTTGAAGCTTATAATAGTGTGGAATCTTTAATATTTTAAGGTTTTTGAAGATGTAATTTATGTGCTCATACCGGTCCCGTCCGTACATAACACGCAACAGTTTCTTCTGGGAATTAAAAAAAAAAGGCTCTCAATAAAGATCTTGAAGGCCCCACCCGACACAGCACAGCAGTACAACAGATGGGGACATGCTATGGATAAATAAAATTGTTTCATGATATCATCATTACTATTTTCTCTAATTATGTAAATGATTCCTGTAACTTTACTTACTTTTGTTTTAATATGGTTTATACGTGGTTCCAAGAAATTTTGTTTCGATGACTTATTTCCTGTTTTAATGAAATACCATTAAGTTTTAAATCAACTTCAGGTGTTCTTGCTATTGTGGTGTGTGATATCATGAAACATGTCTTGGTAATATTTAGTGTTAATCTCATACTTTTCATCCAGTTTGAAATATGAAACAATTCCTCGTTTGCAATTAATCTATGATAATTCCAAGAAATTTTGTTTCGGTGACTTATATCCTGTTTTAATGAAATACCATTAAGTTTTAAATCAACTTCAGGTGTTCTTGCCATTGTGGAGTGTGATATCATGAAACACGTCTTGGTAATATTTAGTGTTAGTCTCATACTTTTCATCCAGTTTGAAATATGAAACAATTCTTCGTTTGCAATTAATATTTATTTGTCAATCTCATTATCTTTAATGACTTATTAGTATCGTCAGCGTAGATTAAGAAATTTAGCTTATTACTTGTACTCGTACGTATTACATTATTTATTTAAATAAAAAAAATAATAATTAACTAAGTATAGACCCCCTTGGTACTCAAAAATCAATATTAGTCAATGCTATAAATTATGTACTGCTGTCTGCTGCTTAAATAACTTCGGAACCAGCTATTTGCAATACCGCAGATACCGTAGTCATCTAGCTTATCTAATAATAATGAGTGAAAGTGTATCGAAAGCTTTAGTGAGGTTACAAAAAAAAAAAAGTTAGTTGATATAACTTGTTATCAATGGAATCCTAAATATGTTTGGACTACAGGCTCTGTGTTGTATTTGGGTCTAATTCCATATTGATGAACTAATGAAAACTATTTAGATAATTAATTAATCGTTTTGGCATTTTTTTTTTTTTTTTTACTATAAAGCATGGAAGTAATGAAACAGGTTTATAATTGAATATAATGATTTATCACCTTTCTTGAATACTGGAACACAACGGTTTCTTTGGAAACCCTTGATTGAACGATCTGTTAATGATGTATTGTAAGAAAGATGAAACTGTTACTACTTATTTTGACAATTTTTATATCGATCATGTCGTGTCCTAGTGAAATAATTTTAAGTTCTTTTATAACGTTTTCATTTTTATGTGATGATGTCAGTGCTATTAAGAAAGATGAAGTGGCACGCTCAGGAGGATATGCTTGGAGTGATAATGGTGATGGTTGCATGGCTTGATGAAAGATGTTTGCAATATTACAAAATAAACTATTAAATGATTCTGCTATTTCCTTATTATCAGAAGTACTTTTATCATGAAAAGTAATGGAGTCTGGTAAGTGGTGAATATTCCTACCCATTATATCAATGACCACTTCCTAGGTTTTCTTTATATTGCCAGCGTTTTCGTTTAGTTCTGACTTATGATAAATGGGTTTTGCCTTTTTAATTACTGACATTACTGTGTTTCTATATTTCTTAAACATGCGTTCATATGTTATAGGCCATTTTGCAGAAACTCTCTGTAATCTGTTACTTTCTTTAATTCATTTTCTTTTCTTTTTTTTAGTTTGAGTTATATATGACTTCTTAAGTTCATTTTCTTTAATTGTATATTCTTTTAATGGAAAATATTTATCAAAAAAAATATGTAAAACTGTCAATGAATGTATCATAAATCCCATTAAGGTGTGCCTTAGATGCTCAGAGGAATGTCTCATAATTGTAATAATAAAGATAAAAAAAAAAAAAAACTATATTTGCATCAGAGAAAATCCTCTTGTGAAACATAGTTTTGACACACTGTGATTTAACAGCTGGACAGAAAAAGGAACAGAAAACTGGAAATTGTTTACTGACACTTGTATAAAGAAAACTACTGGCATGACGGGTCATATCGTCTGTCCAGGTATGATCAATGAGTGTGGCTAAGACATTAGTAACCCTTGTAGGTTTGGTAAGGGTTGGATAGTACATATATGAATACAATAAGTCTGTAAATTTGCGCATATAGGTCGTATTTTTTATTAAGTTAATATTGGAATCTCCTAAGAGATAACAGAGTAGCTTATATTGAGAAATAGTTATTGAAACATCCTGCAAGGTTGCCAAGGAAATATCAGTGCTTGAATTTGGCTCTCTATATACCGTACCAATTATTAACCAATATGGCTGCACTATTTCTAAAAACATTGTTTAGATATGAGATAACAGGAAATTTATTTAATTTAAAAGCTTGGCTTTATATGGTTTATGTAGATACTCGTATACTGCTGAGCCCCTCCCCCCACTTGTGCTTCTGTTCCTAAAATATATATTATAATCGATTAATTTGTATAGTGAACAAACTGAGTAATTTAAGCGAGTCTCACACAGTCCTACAATATGGAATTCAGTATCAAAATGTGATAACCATTGATCAAATAATTTATTAAGGTGTAAAGGCACACTATTTATATTAAAGGACAAAATATTTAAACTACTGCAAGAAGTAAATTGATTGTCAATATCATCACAATAGTAATAACTGCATTGTGGTTCTTGGAAAATGTTACATGCTGAGAAGTCATTAATAAAATGTCTACTATCGGAATTGGAAACATAAATAAAATTATTAAGTTCATCAAAAGAAAATTTATGTGATGGGTTTTCGTTCAAAGTATCAATGAAATCAGTGTAAATAATGTTACCAAATGGTAAAATTGGAATGTTAACAGCCATAAAATAAAATAAGTTATCAGCACTGATTAACGTATTTTAGAGTCCTTTCTTCGCTGGTTTAGTATGGGTCACCGCTTTTGTCATTCGTTGTTGACTTCCACTACCCCCATACAAATGAAACATGACACCAGACCCACCACTGGCATTGCCGCCTTCCGAACTTGCCACTCTACGACTAGCGCTGCCCCTTACACCGTCACGGTCCAAAACAGGGGGTTTCGGCGAGTACTGAAGCTCCGTGAGTAATGCCCTGTCCCGGTGCTGATATTCCACTCGCTGCGACTCCTGTTGGTGCCGATGTTCTTCCACTGTTGACCCCATCAAGTTGTTCCGGTAGTCCTTGTCCTCTCTTTAATTATCCGTTTTGTGTGGCGAAAGTTTGCCGCCTTTCCGTCATTCTTGGCCTGCTTGAACAATGGTAGTTGAGCCTTCCTTATGGATTGTGAAGCCGAGCACAGGTTTTCATTAATATAAATCCGTGTGCCACGAAGCTTAGTGACGTTTTGTATCACGACTTCACGGTCAGCAAATCTTATGAAGCGAGGAATGATGAGACGATGGTGATGGTCATTACGTTGTCGCACTAGATGTGCTCGTTCAAGTTGAATGCCAGGTAGCCTTCTAATAGCTTGTTTACCTTGATAATTGTCTTTTACTATCTATCCTCTAAACCAACCATTTGCAAGTGGTTATGTTGGCTATAGTCTTGTTAAAGTTTCCTCTTTCCTCCAGAATTTTTATGCAGTGTTCACTAGCACTTAAATCATCACTCAATCTATTGATAGTTACACTGCTGGTCTTCTTATATTTGTAGTGATGGATTTCTTCCTTCCTCTGTTGAGCAGTGGGAAGAAAGTCACAATTGGCGGACCATATACGTGTTATTGTATGTTAACTGTTTTTCCCTAGACGTGGTTGTCGATTCTTCTGCAGCTGTGGGTGTTAAGTGTTGTTTGGAGTAATTTTCTTGTCTTTGGGTCGGTAAAACAGTCTTGCGACCTCCACTTAGCGTGACCTGGAGTTACGACCGTCTTGAATAGGGTGCAGGTGTCACAAGGGACCCTGTCTGTAAGCCCTGCACTGAGACCACGTAAGAAGAGGTGGCTCAGTGAAGCTAATCCAGGTGAGGCAGCTTGGTGAAGGGGCTGGGAATTGTGGTCATAACAGAAATTGGCAACCTCTCCAGTGGCGCTGGGAGCTTCATCACCACTTGGGAAGACAGTTTATTGTTTGTTTCATTGTCATGTGTGTGCTCACATTTAGTTTAAACCATAGAGGGCTGGGCTGTTAGTATGGGTGACTCGCATGGGTGAAATGAGTCCTCTGCCTCTGCTGGGAGCAGCAGTGTAGATTTGGCCCAATTCGGTGTGAGAATATCTAGTCCCACACACAGCGTCCACGGACGTGTTAGCCCTGCCCGCAGCGTTGGGGGCTTCTCCCAGACCGAAGGCATGTCTGAGGAGATATGATTTAAATTGGAGATGAGGAGAATGGAACTGGAAGTTGTAGAGAGGGGATTGAAGACTGAGGAGGCTTGAGACCGAGGAGAAGGAAACGAAATTACTTGAGGCGGAGAAGAAGGCAAAGATATATGAGAACGAAATTACTTGAGGCGGAGAAGAAGGCAAAGACATATGAGAGTGAGGAAGCTGAGTAGAAGAGGATATTTGAGTTGCAGAAGATTCGAATCGAAGTCAATTCACTTCATGGCTTGAGGAGAACAGAAGGAGTTAAGGATGATACAGTAGAAAGCCAGATGATGAGTTTGAAGTTGATACCGGAGCTTGATGAGAAAAATGTAACCGAATGGTTTAGGAGATTTGACAAAGAGGCCTCAGAATTCGATTGGCCTCGGGAGAGATGGGTTAGCCTTGTTGGTAAAATGTTGAAGGGCAAGGCCTTGGAAGTTTATGACAGGATGTCGGTTGAGGATTTGGAGGATTACGATGAGTTTAAGACAGATATGCTAAGAGCTTATGTGGTGCGGTGAAGGCGTACATGTTGCAGTTCCGTGTAGGAAAGAAGCCTAGTGACTCTTACCTTGAGTGTGCTTGCTATATTGAGGAGATACTTGAAAAGTGGATTGCTAGCGAGTAGGCCACCTCCTACCATGAGTTAAAGGAGCTCATGGTAATGGAGCAGTTTATTAATGTGGCCGAGAAGGAGTTAGTACAGCTGCTCCGTGAGAAAAGGTTCAAAATTCTTTAAGGAGACGGCTACACGGTGTTGGCTCACCGCCATGCATCCCAATACGGAGGTAGGGGAGGTAAGCTGGCAGGAAAGAAATGGTCAGGAGGCAGTGGGGGTGGTAGTGTTGACCCCACAGGAAATTGTCGCAACAGTCGTGAATTTGGAAATAAATATCTCTGCCTGGAAATATATATAACACCAGCCTTTCTTTTGACCCAACGAGAAGATCAATGGAGAGTATGATGCATAGTACCTGTAAATTTAATAACTAGTCTACCAGTTACCACCGCAGGACTACGGGATACTTCTGGTCCAATTGCCCCAAGTTGATCACGCCATCCGCCCCAAAGCCTTCTCAAAAACTAGTAGTTTTGGGTGATGTGGAAGCCTTTAACTTCTCGTACGTGGGGTGGTGCATCCTTTCACAGTGTTGCGTGACACGGCAGCCCAGCAGTCTTTGCGCAGGAATATTACATGGAGGAAGGTAACCTTTGGGAAGGCAATACTGTGTCAGGGCGTCAGTGCTGTTGAAAGGTTTGCTACTACTAACGTGAGGCTGACGTGTCCATTGGTGATCACAGAGGCGCAAGTGGCCGTGGCGTAGGACCTGCCACTGTCCGGGGTTGACTTCCTTTTGGGAAATGATCTGGCGTGAGGGAGAGTTTGGGTACAGTCAACTGTCCCAGATGTGGAGGTTACTGTGGTTAATTGACTGTTAATGTTATCACCCACTCCATGGCAAGGAGGGTAAATTCCTCTGCAGCTCCTGAGATCGTTTGCAGCGAGGCAGAGTGCCCAGAGGCCTGTTCCACTTCTGGTAAGGGGGTAGACAATTCAGAGTTGGACTCGTCCTTGAATCAGGATGCTGGGGCTGACTGCGACAAAGCAGAGCCACTAAGGGACGCACCTGACTTGGGTGGGGATGTTGCTGTGGGTGAGGCTGAAGTGTTGGGTTTGGAATGTTTGCTACTCCATCTCACTCAGCAGGGCACCCCGGAGATGACGACCAGCCATGGTTCGTTGGAAGTGGTTCAAAAGACTTGCTGCTACCCCCGGTCTGGTCCTCCGGAATCTTTGTTGATCACGAGAAAGGTTAATGGAAGCACTCGAGGTGGCTGGGTTGCACCTGGGCCAGGCTCAGAATGCACTATGCCCTATGACCGAAAGGCCAAGTACCGATGTTTTGCTCCTGGGGATGAGGTGCTGGTGTTACTCTCGACTCAGGACAGCCGCTGGCTTCTCGCTACAGCGGTCCCCATGTAGTGGACAGGTGTGTGGGTGAATTAGATTATCGGGTTACCAATCGTGACCGGCGAAAGCAGGCTCAGCTTTGTCATGTTAACATGTTGAAGCCTTATTATCGCAAGAATAGCCAGCAAAGTTCTTTAGTTTCTACCGTGGCACCTTTAGTTTTATTTTTGGGAAATGAAGGAGAGGATCCTAATATTCTTGGCCATGAGCCAATTGTTCCCACATAGTATTGGGAACAAAATATTGCACAGCTTCTAGAAGAGAAACTGAGCCGTTAGGATTGGGTGTGCCAGCGGGAAATGTTAGATCGGTTGGGAAAATATCCATTGGTCTTTCGCATTACTCCATGAAGGACGGCTCTGCTAGAGCACGATATTGATGTGGGGAATGCTGTTCCTGTGAAACTACCAACCTACCGTGTAAATACCCACAAGCAGCAATTGTTGGGAGAGGAATTAGAATACATGTTGGAGCATGACCTCATTAAATGGGCTTATAGTGAATGGAGTTCACTTGTCACCCTCCAACCAAAATCTGACGGCCGGGTCAGGTTCTGTATGTTGATCATTTCTGAGATATGACGAAAAATTTGTTATGTTTCTAAAGTACGATTATGATGATGGCAACACTGCCTCAAAGTTTTGTGGTAAAACCTGGTTTCTAAATTGTTTACATTAGAAAAACATATAAAAAATATTGCGACCGTAGGCAACCCCAATATACAGGTAACGCTTTTATATTGGTCAATCAACGAGAATTTTTTTTTTTTTTCTGCGGTGAAATGAAATCATTATTGTCTGAATGCTCTTTATATCTCTAGGATGGTAGTGAGCTGGATTTCAAGTGTCCTTGAGAGCGAAATAGCGTCAGTAGTCTACATGCCTCATTGGGAAGTAGGTATATGCCCACATTTGCAAGGTCTCTCCTCTTCTTCCGGCCTGTGGACTTACCAGACTAACTTCTCACCATGGCAGGTGTAAGGAAACATGTTCTTCAGAAGAGGAAGGATGCAGAAAAACCAACTGAGAAAGGAAAACAGGAATAGATAGGAGAGAACGGCGAGTCATGCCGCTATATCAGTTTCCCCTAACGAGCCTACAGCCACCACGTATGCCGCCTTTGACCAACAACATACACCAAGTAGCGTCAAAAAGAGGAAACTTCTTATCACAAGTGAAGCCCGTGGCAGCAGACAAGGAATATTTAATAATTGCGAAGGACTATCTGAAAAGAGTGATGGCAAAGCTTACCTTTGGTTGGTGTTTTGTGTGTGTTAAGGTGTCGTATGCGCAAAAGGACTGTAGAAGTGATGTAGAGTGTGAAGTGTGGCAACCAAAAGCAAATAATAAATAAAAAAAATATAATTCAGAAGTAATTGAAAATCCTGTGACAAATATGGTAGTATATAGTGCTGTGCAAAGTGGCATTGGGTATACTGGCCTGCACAATTTCTTGGGAAGTCTTAGTATGAAGCCATTTGGGAAAAGTATTTTAAATGTGCCAAAACCGCGATTGAAGAAAACAGCGAGTGTACTAGAGGCGAGATTTAGTTCTGTGAAGAAGTATTACTCAGAAGAAATAAAAGTGAAACCCGATGGAGGTGAATTGTATGGCATAGGTGTGCTGTTTCACGGTTCATGGCAGAAGCGAGGACACGTTAGTCTTCTTGAGGCTAGTGCTGTGATTGATACTGAAACTGGACTGGTAATTTACTATGAAACCATTGATAAATTTTGTGAAGTGTATAGCAAGAAGGCAAAGAAAGCAACTAAAGAAGATTTAAATGAGTGGTTTGAAGGACACACAGTTCAGTGCAAGAAAAACTACACTGACAGTTCCGGTGGGATGGAGGCAGTAGCAGCAGTGGCATTGTTTCATAGAAGCCTACCAAAGAAACATAGTTACAGAGTGTTTATATCTGATGGTGATAGCTCGGCTTACGATGCAATGTGTATGATGAATGATGGTGAAGGACCCTACGGTGACGTGAAGGTGGATAAAGGTGAATGCATCAATCATGTTGCGAAGAGACTCGGGACAGCACTCAGAAAACTGAGGATCCAAGTAGTGAGAAAAACTGGCGGAGACGTCTCAGAGCACATAACTTCATAGAAACTGTTTTACCTAGAGATGAGATGTGAAGTTTCCACTTCAGATTATAAGTACAGGGTTGACCGAGGATGTCCAGTGTAGAAAGGGGGGGGGAGTTGAGTGTCATTAAAGAAGAGGGGATAGTTGTCTGGAAGGTTGTGTTGAGTTGATAGATGGAGCAACTGACTTTTTGAGGTACTGAACAATACCAAATTTGCTCTGCCCAAATCATAAATTTTTTAAATATCAGAAGTCAGGCGTTCTGTAGCCTCCCTGCGTGAAATGTTTCCGTCCTGAAGGGTTGGACGTCTGTGAAAAGACGTGGAAAAGTGCAGGGTGGTATCATCAGCGTAGGAGTGGATAGGACAAAAACTTTGGTTTAGAAGATCATTAATAATAATTAACAATTAATTAATAATAAGGAGAAAAGAGTGGGTGACAGGACAGAACCCTGAGGAACACCACTGTTAATAGATATAAGAGAAGAACAGTGACCGTCTACCATAGTAGCAATAGAACGGTCAGAAAGGAAACTTGAGATGAAGTTACAGAGAGAAGGATAAAAACCATAGGAGGGTAGTATGGAAATCGAAGCTTTGTGCCATACTCTATCAAAAGCTTTTGATATGTCCAAGGCAACAACAAAAGTTTCACCAAAATTTCTAAATGAGGATGACCAAGACTCAGTAAGGAAAGCCAGATCACCAGTAGAGCGGCCTTGACGGAACCCATACTGGCGATCAGATAGTAGGCTGTGAAGTGATAGATATTTAACAATTTTCCTGTTGAGGATAGAATTAAAAAAAACTTTAGAGACACAGAAAATTAAAGCAATACGACGGTAGTCTGAGGGATTAAAACCCTTTTTAGGAACAAACTGAATGTAGGTAAACTTCCAGCAAGAAAGAAAGATAGATGTTGACAGACAGAGCTGAAAGAGTTTGACTAGGCAAGGTACAAGCACGGAGGCACAGTTTCAGAGAACATTAGGAGGGACCCCATCAGGTCCATAAGCCTTCCGAGGGTTTAGGCCAGCGAGGGCATGGAAAACATCATTACGAAGAATCTTAATAGGTAGCATGAAATAGTCAGAGGGTGGAGGAGAGGGAGGAACAAGCCCAGAATCGTCCAAGGTATAGTTTTTAGCAAAGATTTTAGCCAAGAGTTCAGCTTTAGAAATAGATGTGATAGCAGTGGTGCCATCTGATTGGAATAAAGGAGGGAAAGAAGAAGCAAAGTTATTAGATATATTATTTGCTATATGCCAAAAGTCACGAAGGGAGTTAGATTTTGAAATATTTTGACACTTTCAGTTAATGAAGGAGTTTTTGGAAAGCTGGAGACAGACTTGGCATGGTTCCGGACAGAAGTATAAAGTGCATGAGATTCTGGTGATGGAAGGCTTAAGTACCTTTTGTGGGCGACTTCTCTATTCATATATAGCATGAGAACAAGCTGTGTTAAACCAGGGTTTGGAAGGTTTAGGTCGAGAAAAAGAGTGAGGATTGTACACCTCCATGTCAGACACTATCACCTCTGTTATGCGCTCAGCACACAAAGACGGGTTTCTCTCATGAAAGCACTAGTCATTCCAAGGAAAATCAGCAAAATATCTCCTCAGAACCCCCCAACTAACAGAGGCAAAACGCCAGAGGCACCTTTGCTTAGGGGGATCCTGAGGAGGGATTGGAGCGATAGGACAAGATACAGATATGAGATTGTGATCGGAGGAGCCCAACGGAGAAGAAAGGGTGACAGCATAAGTATAAGGATTAGAGGTCAGGAAAAGGTCAAGAATGTTGGGCGTATCTCCAAGACTATCAGGAATACGAGTAGGGTGCTGAATCAATTGCTCTAGGTCATGGAAGATAGCAAAGTTGCACGCTAGTTCATCAGGATGGTCAGTGAAGGGAGAGGGAAGCCAAAGCTGGTGGTGAACATTGAAGTCTCCAAGAATGGAGATCTCTGCAAAAGGAAAGATTGTCAGAATGTGCTCCACTTTGGAAGTTAAGTTGTCAAAGAATTTCTTATATATAGTCAGAGGAGTTAGGTGAGAGACATACAGTACATATAAATTTAGTTTGAGAGTGACTCTGTAGTCGTATCCAGATGGTGGAAAACTTGGAAGATTCAAGGGTGTGGGCACGATTTACGTTGCGCACAAAAAAGCAACATCCAACTTTGGATCGAAAATGGTTTATGCCCCAAGAAAACCGACAACTGGTGTTTCTACCATAAGGCCAAGGCAAAGAACCAAGTCCCCCCCTAGCCATAAGAAGATAGAGGTCAACTTTTTTTTTTACCATCAGAGCTCAGGCAGAGTCTGGGGCGAATACAGGCGACTAACATCTGACAGGCTATTATCAGCCAGCATTACTGGAAAGACACGGATCTTCATTCAAGAATATGGCGTTTTTTTTCCAAGTATAAAAACGCAATCAATGAAATCTTGGGCTACGCTCTGGTGCAAGCGGTCGCTGACTACAATGTTGGGTATTTAGAAGGCTATCTAGGAGAGTTGCTTGAATCCACACCGAGCAACATAACTACCTCTCACCTTCTACTGGGTAACAGGAAACGCGAGAAAGCCAGAAGATGAAGAAAAGGAAGAAAGAGGAAGCCGCTGACGGAGAGTATGTATCTGGCATCTTTTAAACTTTAAATGGCGCACTGAGCTAAGTTCCAGGTTTAAAATGCCCTCTATGTTTATTTTTTTTATTTGTTTATTCATTTATTTTATTCAGGAGGTACCTTTCTTAAGTTTTAACCAATTTGAATGATGTTTTCTTTTCTTTTCTTTTTTATTTGTCACAAAGAATAAGCGTTTTTCTATTTTTATTTTTTCTGTGGTATGAAATAAATCTATTTAGCTTTACACATTTTTCACTATTCCTTTCCTCTGTAATTCACAAGGTTTTCAGAGTAATTGTAAATAAAATATTATACCTTACGGAGAGATGCAGAATGGTATCAAAACATTCCTTAGGATATGTTTTACGATAGTTAATCCTTGAAAAGAGTTAAACAGTAAACCCGTCTCAAAGAACGGTTCAATGGTACCCTCAAGTAAAATGATGTTTTAATTTTTGCAAACTTTTACATTATTAAAAAAGGGATTTACGTTTTTTTTACGCGGGCAGTTCTGGAATGATATTTTATTAAAAAAAAAATAGATAAATTGCATAGAAGAAAGAAAGCAGTGGATCGCATCAAATAGGCCCACACTCCCTTCAGAAAAGTGAACTCCATCTTGATGGTTGACACTTATACCCTACCCAGAGTAGACGATTCTGTGAATCGCATTGGAGGGGCCACGTTTATTACAAAAACCGATCTTGTCAAAGGGTGGCGGCTGGTCCGGCCATAGGAGATCGCCAGTTTTGTGGCCAACGGTGCCATCTGTCAGTGCCCGGTCATGCCTTATGGCCTCAAGAATACCCCGCCCACCTTCCAGCGATTGATGGACCGGTTGAAGAGGGTTATCCCCACTCACTCGTATATATTGATAATGTAGTAGTTTATGACAGGACCTGGCAAGATCACTTCATCGACGTGGAGGCGCTGTTTGCACGACTCCATGAGGAGGAGTTAGTCGTCAACCTCGATAAGTGTGAGTTTGTTAAAGATCGTGTCCAATATCTGGGATATGTAGTGGGTAATGGCTGTGTGACCTGTCCTGCAACCAAAGTAGTGGCGATCAGGCGATATATATATATATATATATATATATATATATATATATATATATATATATATATATATATATATATATATATATATATATATATATATATATATATATGTGTGTGTGTGTGTGTGTGTGTGTGTGTGTGTGTGTGTGTGTGTGTGTGTGTGTGTGTAATTTTTGTGACAGATTCTATGAAATGCTGTTGGTATGTCTAAGGCAATATCGAAAGTTTTCTCAAAATTCATAAAGAGAAGATAGCTGAGGTTCAGTGATGAAAGTCAGATTAAAAAAAAAATCTTTTTGTTCATGAAATTTTCAAAGACCTTAAGAAGAAAAAAAATAAACGATCTTCTTTGTGTGATTGATGTAAAGAAACTTCTACGAGAAAGGAAATTTACATTTTGATGTATAAAGTTTGAGAAGTTTGATCAAAGAAGGAGAGGGTACGAAGGAACAAGTACGAAGGGTAGGTCCCATCACATCTAGAAGTGTAGTAACAATTATGGGCTTTGAGAAAGGATCAGAATAGAAGGCATGCAATAGTCAGAGGCTGGAAGGAGAATGAAGAACATATTCTGAATCAGGTTTATATTTTTGTAAAAACATTGTATTTCCAGATATCAAGAATGAATTGACGTTAGCCCACCAAATTATTATATATTTTCATAGTCATATAAAAATACCAGTTTTTACTAGAGTATTGGTGTATGACGCTCACAAAAATACTGAGAATGTAAAAAAAAAAAAAAAACGCGAAAGAACACGATTATCGAGCCGATAAAATTAAATCATTCAATCCATTCGACGTTACGGGAATGTTTATTCAAGGTTTTACACAGCTTATGAAAGTGGACGTGCTTACCTGTGGCTGGTAGCAGAACCTACATTTAGATGTGGAAGAGTTTAGTGAAAAAAAAAAAAAAAACTATTTACATATTCGTTATGGTAATTTGCTGTTCTTTGCGTTTACCACAAATATAGCGGATGACTTTAACACATAATTTGAAATATTACATCAATACATTACAACAGACACTACTACAACTGGATGGTTATCACACTATGAACTCCTCGAGAGAATGGCTTCATGGAACCAATGATAGGCATTGCGATAAATTGTTACTACTATTTGCGAAATTCTGATTCACACAGTATGTCCTTTACTAGTCACTAACCTCCCCCACGGTCACTTCATTAATCCGCCATAAACATTTTGTTTTTCCCTTAAATCTTCATATTTATGTTGGGATACATTAACTGTCTTCCTTCTTACATCTGATACGTCTCCTTGTCTCCATGCTGAATCATATCGGGAACATCCATTTTATTACTCTGGGTGTTCCATTGGTTAAACATTTCTGCACTAAAGCCTGCTGTTTTGCTGCCCTTTATTCTATAACTTGATCTACTTTTTCTTCCTTAGAAATACCGATATTCATCCTTCTGTCATAATTAATCATCAACCCTTCTACCACCATTTCAACCATGCTCACGTTTATTTATTTTAATTAATTTATTTTCTATCTAAATACAACAACATAATATTTCGACATTTCGGATGCTTCTTACTTATTTGATATCAAGTATGTTTGTTCTTACTTTAATTTCCACTACTTCAGAATCATTAAGAATTTCATGTTCATATACCCCATCACTCCCCTTTCCCACTCATTTTATATAGTTCCATATTCATAATTCCACCCGTACTTAATCATCCATTGAAGTATAAGGAAACAACGAGAAATTCTTCATATGAAAGTCCTTTTTCCTTTTGTTGGCTGTAGAATAATCGTGTATTTGCATTTCAAAAGTGTTTTTTTTTTTTTCCAAACTCATTCAGCTGTTTTCAAGGTCGCTCAGGCTCGCTACCCACTCCACCCTTGTTTTGATGATGCCACGTAGCATAAGTCAATAATAACTTAATGATAAGTTAATGATAAGTTCACAGTACCTCCTAATCCACTGCTGGGAGTAATCATCGTTATATATATATATATATATATATATATATATATATATATATATATATATATATATATATATATATATATATATATATATATATATATATATATATATATATATATATATATATATATATATATAATTACTCCCGGTGAGGTCTAAAGCACTGGATCAGGGAGTGCTGTGAACTTATCATTAAACCCAGCTGTGACCTCAATGAACGTTTCCCTTTGTGTCTCACAACAAAAGGGGGCAGTCACAGCCTGCCCTCTAAAGACAACTCTCTTCCTCCACACAAAACTACAAGCACCTAATAACAAACACACCCTTCACTCAAAATTTCAAAATTATCATAGCGACTCTTACACCAGCCTCGGAGTCCCCATCTGGGGAGGTGGACCAGAAATGTCCCCAGGTCGGACTGTCTTTCTGACAACAACCCTAAGTGTCTTGATAACTCCCCTCAATTTTTTCTTACTTGACTTCTGCAACAATCAAACTCTGGTAGGTACAGGGTACGAGAAGGATTTAGGAGTTATAGTTAGCTCTGAACTCCGTTTAGGAAAACAAAGCATAGAGGCCAGAAACAGGTCAAATAGGGTACTAGGATTCATTTTTAGGAGTGTTAAAAGTAGAAGGTCGGAAGTAAAGTTATATTTTGCGTTGGTCAGACATGATCTAGGCTACGCTGTGCAGTTCTGATCCCCACATTACAGGAAAGATATGGGTCTATTAGAATCAGTACAGAGGAGAATGACTAAAAGGATACAGGGGATGAGGAGTATTCCTTACGATGCGAGATTTACATACTTTAGAGAGACGTAGGTTAAGAGGGGACCTGATAGAAGTCTTCAAGTGGTTTAAGGGTTATAACAAGGGAGAGATAAGCAAAATTCTTAGAATCAGCAACCAGGGTAGAACAAAAAATAACGGGTTCAAGCTTGAAAAATTTAGGTTTAGGAAGGAGATAGGAAACAAAATTGGTTCTCAAATAGAGTGGTAGATGAGTGGCACGGACTCAGTAATTATGTTGTTAGTGCTTGGACATTAGAGAGCTTTAAGAGAAGATTAGACAGGTTTATGGATGGGGATAATAGATGGAAATAGGTAGGTATATTTCATACAGGGACTTCCACGTGTAGGCCTGGTCGCTTCTTGCAGCTTCCCTTATTTCTTATGTTCTTATGTTAACATCCGTGGTCTAAAATTTAATTTTCAATCTGTAGAACACCACTTCTTTTCTTATAAACCTAATCTTCTTTTCTTCACTGAAACTCAGGTGCCTGAGGCAACTGACAGTACCAACTTTTGTGTTCCCTCCTACTTCCTCATTTTCGATCCAAAGCTGGATGTTGCGTTTATGTGCGCAACGAATTAACCTGTTCTCGTGCCAACGCTCTTGAATCTTCTGAGTTTTCTACCATCTCGCTATGACTACATGGTCACTCTCAAACTAAATTTATCTGTGCTGTATACCTCTCACCTAATTCCTCTGACTATAAAAAAAAAAGAAACTCTTTGTCTACTTAACTTAAAAAATGTGGAGCACATTCTGACTCTCTTCTCTTTTGCAGAGATCTCCATTGTTGGAGACTTCAATGTTCACCACCATCTTTGGCTTTCCTCTCCCTTCACTGACCATCCTGGTGAGCTAGCCTTCAACTTTGCTATCCTCCACGACCTAGAGGAATTGGTGCAACACCCTACTCGTATTCCTGACTGTCTTGGACATATGCCCAACATTCTTGACCTTTTTCTGACCTCTAATCCTTCTGCATTTGCTGTTACCCTCTCTTCTCTGTTGGGCTCTTCCGATCACAATCTCATATCTGTATCTTGTCCTATCACTCCAAACCTTCCTCAGGATCCACCTAAGCGAAGGTGCCTCTGGCGTTTTGCCTCTGCTAGTTTGGAGGGCCTGATGAGGTATTTTGCTAATTTTCCTTGAAATGACAACTACTTCCGTGTCACAGACCCGTCTTTGTGTGCTGAGCGCATAACAGAGGTGATAGTGTCTGGCATGGGGGTGTTAAACCAATCCTTGGTTTAACACAGCTCGTTCTCGTGCTATACATGATAGAGAGGTGGCCCACAAAAGGAACTTAAGGCTTCCATCACCAAAATTTCATTAACTTTATATTTCTGCCCGACACCATGCCAAGTCTGTTTTCCAACAACCCAAAAACCCCTTCAGAGTGTGCCAAAATCTTTCAAGATCTATCTCCCCTCGTGACTTCTGGCATCTAGCCAAAAATATCTCCAATAACTTTACTTCTCCTTCCTTCCCTCCTTTAATTCAACCAGATGGCACCACTGCTATCACATTTATTTTTAAAGCTGAACTCTTCGCTCAAACCTTTGCTAAAAACTCTACCTTGGACGATTCTGGGCTTGTTCTTCCCTCTCCTCCAACCTCTGAATACTTCATGCTAACTATCAAAATTCTTAGTTTTCCTTGCCCTCGCTGGCCTAAAGCCTCGGAAGGCCTATGGACCTGATGGGATCCCTCCTATTGTTCTCGGAAACAGTGCATCCGGGCTTGCACCTTGCCTAGTTAAAAAAAGTGACCGTTCTAATCCCTCAAACTATCGTCCTATTGCGTTAATTTCCTGCTTTCTAAAGTCTTTGAATCTATCCTCAACAGGAAGATTCTTAAACATCTATCACTTCATAACCTTCTATCTGATCGCCAGTGTGGGTTCCGTCAAGACCGCTCTACTAGTGATCTTCTGGCTTTCATTACTGAGTCTTGTTCATCCTCTTTTAGAAGATGACCTCCCACCTTTTAGAGGTAAAACTTTTGCTGTTGCTTTGGATATATCAAAAGCTTTTGATAGAGTCTGGCAGAAGGCTTTGGTTTCCAAACTACCCTCTCTATGGCTTCTATCCTTCTCTCTGTAACTTCATCTCAAGCTTCCTTTCTGACCGTTCTATTGTTGCTGTGGTAGACGGTCACTGTTCTTCTCATAAATCTATTAACAGTGGTGTTATTCAGGGTTCTGTCCTGTCATCATCCACTTTCTTCTTATTATGACCTTCTAAACCAAAGTTCTTGTCCTATCCACTTCTACGCTGATGATACCACCCTAAAATTTTCCACGTCTCTTCATAGACGTCCAACCCTTCATGAAGCAAACATTTCACGCAGTGAAGCCACAGAACGCCTGACTTTCTAAAAAAAATTTTGATTGCGACAGTGCAAACTTGGTATTGTTCAATGCCTCGGAAATTCATTTCCTCCATCTATCAACTCGACACAACCTTCCAGACAACTATCTTTAATGCCTTTCAACTGTCGCCCTCTTCTACACTGAATATCTTATGTCTGTCCTTTACTTGTAATCTGAACTGGAAACTTCACATCTCATCTCTAGGTAAAACAGCTTCTATGAAGTTAGGTGTTCTGAGACGTCTCCTCCAGTTTTTCTTACCTCCCCAGCTGGTAACTCTGTACAAGTCCATGTATAGAGACTGCTTCATGTGCCTGGGAGACGGTTCCACTCATATCGCTCTTCTAGACAAGGTGGAATCGAAAGCTTTTCGTCTCATCAACTCCTCTCCTCTTACTGACTGTTTTCAGCCTCTCTCTCATCGCCGCAATGTTACATATCTAGTTTTCTTCTATCGCTATTTTCATGCTAACTGCTGTTCTTATCTTGCTAACCTCATGCCTCCCCTCCTTCCTTGGCCTCGTTTCACAAGATTTTCTTCTTTCTCTCACCCCTATTCTGTCCACCTTTCTAATTCAAGAGTTAACCAGTATTCTCAGCCATTCTTCCCTTTCTCTGGTAAATTCTGGAACTCCCTGTCTGCTTTTGTATTTTTACCTTCCTATGACTTGATTTGTTTCAAGAGGGTGGTTTCCAAACACTTATCCTTCTATTTTTAACTACTGCTTTGGACCCTTTTATGGTAATGGCATCTCAATTGGCTTTTTTTTTTCTTGGATTTTTTATGCCCTTGGCAATTGTCCCTCCTATAAATAAATAAATGAATATATATACATATATATATATATATATATATATATATATATATATATATATATATATATATATATATATATATATATATATATATATATATATATATATATATATATATATATATATATATATATATATATATATATATATATATATATATATATATATATATATATATATATATATATATATATATATATATATATATATATATAACCTAACTACTTTTTTTTACATACGTAAAGTTCAT
>NC_087169.1:4817116-4834616 GCF_035594125.1 Scylla paramamosain
CACTTTGATCCAGATCATTCTTATCTTTCCACTCTTCTTTCTCTTCTGCTATTAAGTCGTGCCTTTCCGTCTCCTGCCGTCTGGTGGTCTGTCATAAGACATAAGAACATAAGAAATAAGGGAAGCTGCAAGAAGCGACCAGACTTACACGTGGCAGTCCCTGTATGAAATATACCAACCTATTTCCATCTGTTATCCCCATCCATAAACCTGTCTAATCTTCTCTTAAAGCTCTCTAGTGTCCTAGCACTAACAACATAATTAATGAGTCCGTTCCACTCATCTACCACTCTATTTGAGGACCAATTTTTTCATATCTCTTTCCTAAACCTAAATTTGTCAAGCTTAAACCCGTTATTTCTTGTTCTACCCTGGTTGCTGATCCTAAGAATTTTGCCTACATCCCCTTTATTATAACCCTATCTTAAAGGCTTCTATCAGGTCACCTCTTAAGCTACGTCTCTCTAAAGAATGTAAATTTAACAACTTCAATCTCGCCAATCTCTGTCTGCCTATCATTGCTTATATCATTCCCTTCTGGCCTTCTTTATTATCTGTTGTTGGCTATGTTATAATTTTGTGTACTATTCTGTGTTATATTATATGCTATCACATGTGTGTTATCGTGTTGCGTGCTATTCTGTGTGTTTATTTTTCTGTACATATTTATTTCTTGATTATCTGTACACTTCACGCTGCTCATGCAAACACGCTTACAGTTTGTACTATCTTCTTTATTACCTGCCACAATGTCTACTGAAACAACCTCTGCTCCTCATGCCACCTTCACACACGAATCTCATCACCTTCCTATTTTTTATTTTTTTTCTGGTAATGGCACATAGACTGTTCATTAGTTTATTCAAAGAGTTGAGGAGGAATGCACGCGACGTACAGTCACATCTGATAAGGAAAAATTATCCATTTTAAAATCACGCATCTGTCAGGAGTCTTCGAGCCTCGATCGCCTTTTGGTGAAATCAGACAAATTTGTTTCTCTCACTACCTTTGATAACTTCACAACTCACCTCAGAAATCATTCCCAGGGTCATTCTAAGCTTGGAGCCACTTATTCTCTTTTCAAACTCTCCAAATCTATCTCCACAGCATGTGCGCTCACACACTAATCCTTATCAGTCAGAAAACATTGCTTCCACTATGAGCTCAGAATTGTTTATTCAGCTCCAAGACAAAAATAGGTTTAAAAATGACTCACTGTTATCAGATGGGTTGAAAAGACTCATATTTTGTTCACCTCCTTCCATGATACTCACAATTTCCAGGTCGCAATTGACATCGAATTCCACAGATCACATTACATATATGATGTCTGAAAAATAATTTCTGATAAGCGTACCCTTCCCACCTCTTAAACTATTCAGGCTCTCGCTGCTTCCTCACCTGACTCACTCATCCCTCCTCATCATCCACCTTCCCGTTCTTCTTCTCCTTGGGACGTTACATTAGACGCACACCCACTTCTTCTCGCTATCAGAACATTCGATCGAAATCGAGAACAAGAAATGTCACCTGCAACCGTTGCAAGCTGCCTGGTCATATTCTCGCGCAGTGTAGGGTTGTTCTCGATAGCTCAGGAAGACACTCCTTCAATCCTGAAGCATTCTGTTCCTTCCACAAAAGGGTAAATAATTTCTTACAAGACTGCAGGCATTATCATGCACAGTCTCAGACATCGTCGAAAAACTCTTCGCGCCCCTCTGACCAATCTATCATACCATCATCATCCATCATCCCTCATCATCCACCTTCAACTCTTCACCTTATTATGTACCTAAACATCGTACAAAACACAAGGTATACTTCACATATCCTCCTGAGGAGGCAGTAGACACCTGCCGGAACGATAATTACTCCCATTGAGGTCTAAAGTACTGTTCAAGGGGGGCTGTGAACTTATCATTAAACCCAGCTGTGACCTCAGTGAACGTTAGCCTTTGTGTCTCACAACAAACAGCCAACAAAACACAAAACAGCCAACACAAACAAAACAACAACAGCCTGCCCTCTAAAGACAACTCTCTTTTTCCACACAAAACTACAAGCACCTAATAACACAAACACCTTTCACTCAAAATTTCAAAATTATCATGGCGACTCCTACACCAGCCTCGGATTCCCCATCTGGGGAGGTGACCATAAATGTCCCCAGGTCGGACTGCCCTTCTGTCGACGACCCTAAGTGTCTTGACACCCCCTTCAAGTTTTTATTCATTAACTTCTGCAACATTCGCGGTCTAAGATCTAATTTTCAATCTGTAGAACACCACATCTCTTTTAAACCTATTTTCTTTTCCTTACTGAAACTCAGCTGTCTGAGGCAACTTACAGTAGCCCCTTTTATATTCCCTCCTACTTTCTTTATCCTCATTTTCGATCCAAAGCTGGCTGTTGCGTTCATGTGCGAAATGACTTAACCTGCTCTCGTGCCCACGCTCTTGAATCTTCCGAGTGTTCCACCATCTGGCTACGACTACAGAGTCACTCTCAAACTAAATTTATCTGTGCTGTATATCTCTCACCTGATTCCTCTGACTATAAGAAATTCTTTAACTACTTAACTTCCAAAGTGGAGCACATTCTCACCCTCTTCCCTTTTGCAGAGATCTCCATACTTGGAGACCTCAATATTCACAACCAGCTTTGGTTTTCCTTTCCCTTCACTGACCATGTTGGTGACCTAGCCTTCTAGATTGCTATCCTCCACAACCTAGAGGAATTGGTGCAACACCCTACTCGTATTCCTGACCGTCTTGGAGATACACCCAACATTTTTTTATCTTGTCCTGACCTCCAATACTTCTGCTTATGCTGTCACCCTCTCTTCTCAGTTGGGCTCCTCCGATCACAATCTCATATCTGTGTCTTGTCCTATCGCTCCAATCCTTCCTCAGAATCCCCTTAAGCGAAGGTGCCTCTGGCGTTTTGCTTCTGCTAGTTGGGGGGACCTGAGGAGGTATTTTGCTATTTTTTTCTTGGAATGACTACTGCTTCCGTGTCACATACCCATCTTTGTGTGCTGAGCGCATAACAGAGGTGATAGTGTCTGGCATGCAGGTGTGCATTCCTCATTCTTTTCCTCGACCTAAACCTTCCAAACCGTGGTTTAACATGACTTGTTCTCGTGCTATACATGATAGAGAGGTGGCCCACCAAAGGTACTTAAGCTTTCCATCACCAAAATCTTATGAACTTCATATTTCTGCCTGGAACCATGCCAAGTATGTTCTTCAACTAGCCAAAAACTCCTTCATTGACAGTGTCAAAATCTTTCAAGATCTAATCCCCCTCGTGACTTCCGGCATCTATTTAAAAATATATACAATAACTTTGCTTCTTTTCATAGACGTCCAACCCTTCAGGAAGTTAATATTTCACGCAGGGAAACCACAGAACGCTTGACTTCTGATCTTTCTAAAATTTCTGATTGAGGCAAAGCAAACCTGGTATTGTTCAGTGCCTCAAAGTCTCAATGCCTCCATCTATCAGCTCAATACAACCTTCCAGGCAACTATCCCCTCTTCTTCAGTGACACTCAACTGTCCCCCTCTACTACACTGAACATCCTCGGTCAGTCCTTTACTTATAATCTGAACTGGAAACTTTACATCTCATCTTTAGCTAAAACAACTTCTATGAAGTTGGGTGTTCTGAGACGTCTCCGCCAGTTTTTCTCACCCCCCAGCTACTAACTCTGTACAAGGGCCTTATCCGTCCATGTATGGATTATGCTTCACGTGTCTGGAGGGGGGACTCTACTCATACCGCTCTTCTAGACAAGGTGGAATGATGAAAAGCTTTTGGTCTCATCAACTCCTCTCCTCTAACTGACTGTCTTCAGCCTTTCTCTCATCGCCGCAATGTTGCATTTCTAGCTGTCTTCTAGCGCTATTTTCATGCTAACTGCTCTTCTGATCTTGCTTAGTGCATGCCTCCCCTCCTCCGACGGACTCGCTGCACAAGACTTTCTTCTTTCTCTCATCCCTACTCTGTCCACCTCTCTAATGTAAGAGTTAACCAGTATTCTCAATCATTCATCCACTTCTCTGGTAAACTCTGGAACTCTCTCCTTGCTTTTGTTTTTCCACCTTCCAATGACTTGAATTCCTTCGAAAGGGAGGTTTCAAGACACTTATGCATGAATGTTTTACTTCCGCTTTGCACCCTTTTGTGGGACTAGCATCTCAGTGGGCATTTATATTTTTTTATTAGATTTTTGTTGCCCTTGGCGAGTGTCGTTGTCGACTTCAGGAAACTAGAACCATCTAGCATTCCTGCCCGTTATCCTATGCCGAGGTTACGTGATCTTGAGACTCTCCGTAATTCAAATGCGGTATTTTCCACCCTAGATTTACACCCAGGATTCTTCCAAGTTGAATCAGAGGATGCTTTACGACCATATACTGCTTTCACTACCTCCTATTGTCAATTCATGTCTAACCGCATGCCTTAAGGTCTGCCTATCTCGTCTTTAACGATTCAGAGATTGATGAATTCAGTTTTTCTCAGGTCTCATCAGTAAAAGTGTGTTTTGCTTCCTTGATGACGTTATCATTGCATCAAAGTGTCTACAGGATCTCTATGTCTCTCGTTCTGTCACGCTTTCAGGCTGTTGGCTTAAAGATCTAGCTCAGCAAATGCTCGTTTCTCAAACAGCACGTCAAATTTCTTGGTCACAAAGTCGACAGAGATGGTATTCACATTTTATATGACAAGGTAAATGCTGTGAAAAATTTCCTTCTTCTTGCTAATATCGATCAGATCAGGCAATTCATCGGTCTTGCTGGATTTTATCGACAGTTCATCAAAAATTTGAACCTTATCGCTCAGACTCTCAATCATTTGCTCAAGAAAAAAAAAAGTTGCAATCATCTGAGCTGAAAATGAACGAGATGCCTTTGATCTTCTGAAAATTACCTTGTGTCAAACACCAGTTCCTGCTTTTCCTAATTTAAAAAAGATTTTATTTTATACACTGACGCTTCTGGCTTTGGAATCAGTGTTATTCTCATGCAGAAAGATTCACTTGGTAAACATCGCGTATTACCGTATGCTAGCAGACTTCTCAACAAGTCAGAGCAAAAAAAAGGGCCGTTACGTAATTTCCGTGAACTTATCTTAGGCTATAAGATTCATGTCCACGATGGTTATTATCCTGTCACAGAGACTTCAAAGGCAACAACTTCACAGGTCAATTTCCTCGCTGTCATCTCACGATTCAAGAATTTAATCCTACATTTTCATATATTCCTAGTAAGGCAAACTCAGTGGCAGCGCACTATCACGCAATGTTGCCGGTATCTTCATCATCACTGACAATCCTACCATGCCAATCATTAATGAGATAGGGAAACATCAGCATGTTTTTTTTTTTTTTTTTTTTTTTTTTTGTGGAGAAGGGGCAACAAAGGGCAACAAAAATCCAATGAAGAAAAAAAAATGCACACTGAAATGCCAGTCCCATAAAAGGGTCAAAGCAGTAGTCAAAAACTGATGGATCAGAAGAGAAGTTAGCATGAAAATAGCGGTAGAAGACAGCTAGAGATGCAACATTGCGGCGGTTAGAGACAGGCTGAAGACAGTCAGTTAGATGAGACGAAAAGCTTTTGATTCCAACCTGTCTAGAAGAGCAGTATGAGTGGATCCCCCCAGACATGTGAAGAATACTCCATACATGGACGGATAAGGCCCTTGTTAGCAGCTGGGGGGATGAGAAAAACTGGCGGAGACGTCTTTGACCACCTAACTTCATAGAAGCTGTTTTAGCTAGAGATGAGATGTGAAGTTTCCAGTTCAGATTATAAGTAAGGGACAGACCGAGGATGTTCAGTGTAGAAGAGGGGTTGAGTGTCATTGAAGAAGAGGGGATAGTTGTCTGGAAGGTTGTGTCGAGTTGATAGATGGAGGAATTGAGTTTTTGAGGCATTGAACAATACCAAGTTTGCTCTGCCCCAATCAGAAATTTTACAAAGATCAGAAGTCAAGCATTCTGCGGCTTCCCTACGTGAAATGTTTACCTCCTGAAGGGTTAGACGTCTATAAAAAGACGTGGAAAAGTGCAGGGTGGTATCATCAGCGTATGAGAGGATAGGACAAGAAGTTTGGTTAAGAAGATCATTAATGAATAGTAAGAAGAGAGTGGGTGACAGGACAGAACCCTGAGGAACACCAATATTAATAGATTTAGGAGAAGAACATTGACCGTCTACCACAGCAGCAATAGAACGGTCAGAAAGGAAACTTGAGATGATGTTACAGAGAGAAGGAGAGAAGCTGTAGGAGGGTAGTTTGAAAATCAAAGCTTTTTCCCAGATTCTATGAAAAGCTTTTGATATGTCCAAGGCAACAGCAAAAGTTTCACCAAAATCCCAAAAAGAGGATGACCAAGACTCAGTAAGGAAAGCCAGAAGATCCCCAGTAGAGCGGCCATAATGGAACCCATAATGGCGATTAGATAGAAGGTTGTGAAGTGATAGATGTTTAAGAATATATATATATATATATATATATATATATATATATATATATATATATATATATATATATATATATATATATATATATATATATATATATATATATATATATATATATATATATATATATATATATATATATATATATATATATATATATATATATATATATATATATACATATATATATATATATATATATATATATATATATATATATATATATATATATATATATATATATATATATATATATATATATATATATATATATATATATATATATATATATATATATATATATATATATATATATATATATATATATATATATATATATATACACGAAGAGAGAGAGAGAGAGAGAGAGAGAGAGAGAGAGAGAGAGAGAGAGAGAGAGAGAGAAAGCGTTTAGGTGAACTATATAAATTTTTGTGTATAATTACATATATCGCCTCCGCATGCAATACTTACACTGAATATTTGTTGGGGAAAAGGTCAAGTGATGATGCTGATTTCAAACCACCCTTTGCTGTCCAAGAAGCAATTCTCAAAGGAGCCGCTTTTAATGGACTATACGGCAGTCGGACATAAGCACTTAAACTGTTTAGAAGTATATAAATATAATTATAGTATATATATATACATATATATATATATATATATATATATATATATATATATATATATATATATATATATATATATATATATATATATATATATATATATATATATATATATATATATATATATATATATATATATATATATATATATATATACGAGTATATATATATATATGGTGCTTAGTGGAGATAATAGGCCATTAACGTTGACGGCATGCTCAGTAACGTTAACCTAACTTTATCATTATCCTAACTCCCCCCCGCCAAAAAATATGTATGTATATATATATATATATATATATATATATATATATATATATATATATATATATATATATATATATATATATATATATATATATATATATATATATATATATATATATATAGAAGGGACACTGGCCAAGGGCAAAAAAAAAAAAAAATCCCAGTGAGATGCCAGTCCCAGAAAAGGTGCTAACTGCATGCCTCCCCTCCTCCCGCGGCCTCGCCGCACAGGACTTTCTTCTTTCTCTCACCACTATTCTGTCCATCTCTTTAATGCAAGAGTTAACTTGTATCCTCAATCATTCATCCCTTTCTCTGGTAAACTTTGGAACTCCATACCTGCTTCTGAATTTCCACCTTCCTATGACTTGAATTCCTTTGGACTGTTTTATGGAACTGCCATCTCAGTGGGTTTTTTTTATTTATTTATTTATTTATTTATTTATTGGATTTGTGTTGCCCTTGGCCAGAGTGCGTCCTACATAAAAAAGATTTATATATATATATATATATATATATATATATATATATATATATATATATATATATATATATATATATATATATATATATATATATATATATATATATATATATATATATATATATATATATATATATATATATATATATATATTAGGATGGAGGACTTCTTTTATTTTTTTTATTATTTTGTGGCTATTGCGGAAAAGGTGCCAACTGGCGAGAAAAAAACATTTTTTTTCTCTAGGACTACATTTTCTATCTCCGCCAGCTTATGAGAGTCCGAAAAAAAGCATCTTATATTAGTAAACTTAACATAATACCCCATTTGTATAATTTATTGTGTACTGTTTGTGGCTATTGTGCAATATTGTCTTTTATTTGTATAATAATAACATACTAAATCTGGAAGCTGTATAGATATATCTCGTTGTTTTATATCACTTTTACCTCATCTGTGTAAAATTTTGGCGAGATTGGTTAATATCCTTTGTTCCCGCCGCGTTACTTTTGAATATATATATATATATATATATATATATATATATATATATATATATATATATATATATATATATATATATATATATATATATATATATATATATATATATATATATTATATATAATGCAAGCAATACAGAATTACAACCATTCCTGTCGTTGTTTTTCTCTTTTCTGTTTTTGCTCGTTAAAACATTCAAGAATAAATATAAAACACACCTCTTTACCTATTTTTTATTTACATATTGTAACTAAAAAAATAGCGGAGAACTCACCACGAGGATGTGGATGTGTATCGATTTCCACCCGTTCTCCAGGCCAGCCACCCTATCGTTACTGAATTTATTTATATTTTGTTTTGTTTTTTGGTGTCAGACTTAGGAATTTTCTTCCCCTACTTCGATGTGTTCCTAATAAATCCCTCTCTTTCTGATTCTCCGCAAACATGTTTTGAAGCTTCTGTTACTAATTTAATTAATCTTTCAACAGCTTGTGTGTGACAGGGGATATCTCTATAGTGTGGTGATACCATGCTTCCTGTTTCATTAAGTTATGTTATTTTTTTTTCTCGCTCATGCTCTTTGTCAATGACGGTTCTGTTATTTCTGAATTTTGCCAGTTGATCATTTCTGTGAATGTATTGGACTTAAAATCTTACTCAGGAATTTAAAAAACTTCTAGTTCTTCATCTGATTGATGTTCGAGCCTTCAAAAATCTTCGCCACCCGAACTTTCTGATAACCTTATGGTCGTCATTTATTATTGAATGTAAAATGTTTTCTGGATGGCCAAAGTACGCATTTCTCTGAAATACTGGATTTACTATCGCTTGAATATTTGCATCCATCTTTGCAGCTCTTCTAATAGTATCATGAAGGTGTTTGGCTCCAAAAATAACTGATGGTTCGCATTTAATTTTGAACGACATTGATACATAAACCTCCATTATGTATCTTACTATTGCTACCAAATTTTCTGTGGGATTTTCTGTTGCCATGTACAAGCGAAGAATTATATTCGCTGTAGTGATCCAACGAGAATGTGCCATGCATTAGGGATACTTCGCAAACCCCAGAGGAAACAGCTGTATATGCCTCAGGCAAATACTTCTGATCAAAACTTAAATCTGAAAGGTTGACTTCAATGTTGATCACTTCTGCTTGAATGGGTTCAAAGTCAATAATTGGTAAATTTTCATAGTTAGACAACTGTTTTCCGATTATGCCAGTAAAGCCTCTTGGTCCTGTAGTACGCCCATCTAACTTTAGTATCAGACGCCTCAATGGTAATTCATTACCATGCAGTTGACACACAAATCATTATAATGGACTTTCAAGTTGTTGTTCTAAAAGAGAAATTATTCCATTCTTTCTGTCATTATTTGCAACAGTGCCATCACAAACTACTGTCAGAACTTCAGGAATAATGTTTTTGTCATTCAAAAAATCAATAATTCCTGAAGCAATTGTCTGCGAATTTCCAAACGACACAGCTATATGGCCAAGGTATTCAGAGCCAGGCTCCTTGACACAAGTTATATGTTTTTCGGTCATTACTTGTTTGGCAATCTTGATCGGTGTCATGATGTTTTCTTGTCTCAAGTCTCTTTTTTCGTCGATCTCGACGAACTTTACTTCGGTCAACAATTTCAGAGACATCTTTGGAAGATATTATTCCAATATCTTGTAAAGTAGCACTAACTATACTTGCTGCAGTCCTGTCTGAAACTCGTGACCTGTCACAAGCTAATGCAACCGATGGTTATCTCAAAAGGTTAGTTCTACGTGGATTTTTTGTCTGTTTTATCTTCAAAATCAGAGTTATCATCTGTTGTTGATGTAGAATCTGATTCTGAAAACGAAGCTAGAGTTGCAGCACCACTCGATAGTTCAGAGTGAGATGGTTCTGCCTTGTGTTGACTTTTTATTCTTTCTTCTGTAATGTCTTCGTCAGGTTTTTAATTGTTGTTTTGTCACTAGCTCCAATAGCCATTTTTCTGTTGCTCCTTTGATCATTTAGAAATTTTGTTTCCCGCTACGGGACCTTTCTAGCTGCACATTTACAAGCTGCATTGTGAAAAAGTTTCAAACTCTCTTCTTTGAATAATGTTGCTTTATTTATGAAACTTGGCTTTATCTTTCCTCTTTGAGGAGTAATCCTTCATCAAACTGTTGCACTTGTGGTAGTTATCTAACTTTGCATGAATGCGTCTTGAAGAAAGAGCTGGTATAGAAGCTGACCTCCATATTTTTTGTAACTGTTCGTTGACAGACTTGGCAATTTCATCCCAAAGTTGATGTTTTTTTTTTTTTTTTCAAATGTATTCTCTCCATAAACCTGCTTTCATGACATCTTCGTACGTTGGGAGGCATCTCTTACTGAACTGGCAAGGATTCCCGAAAATAGGACAAGTAAATGGTTGTCTCCTACTCTGTAAAGACCTCAATACTTCATAAACGGTCATACGTCTCTCCCCTCTGAGCTCTACTGGGAATCTAACATAATGGCTGCAGAGTGCAGACTCGCTGAGATCACGTGACCCGCAGCGGTGTAAGACCCTTCCCCTTAACCATGGAGCAAGGCTATGAAGGTGACTAGGCTAGTGAGTGTGTGTGTGTGTGTGTGTGTGTGTGTGTGTGTGTGTGTGTGTGTGTGTGTGTGTGTGTGTGTGTGTGTGTGTGTGTGCGTGTAACTCAACTTCTGTACTGTACTCAGTAGATTTTAGTGATTTAGTGAAATATTCATTGCAGTACTCTTCCAATGGACATCTCTTGCAATTTCGGTATATAATTAATGAATATAATTACTTTGTATAAAAGTGACGTGGCGGGAACAGAAGTTATTAAGTAATCTGTCTCAAACTTTACACATACTTTACACATACTTTACACATACTTTACACAAACTTTACACTGTCTCTTCTAGACAGGGTGGAATCAAAAGCTTTTCATCTCATCAACTCCTCTCCTCTAACTGACTGTCTTCAGCCTCTCTCTCACCACCGCAATGTTGCATATCTAGCTGTCTTCTACCGCTATTTTCATGCTAACTGCTCTTCTGATCTTGCTAACTGCATGCCTCCCCTCCTTCCGCGGCCTCGCTGCACAAGACTTACTTCTTTCTCTCACCCCTATTCTGTCCACCTCTCTAACGCAAGAGTTAACCAGTATTCTCAGTCATTCATCTCTTTCTCTGGTAAACTCTGGAAGTCCCTGCCTGCTTCTGTATTTCCACCTTCCTATGACTTGAATTCCTTCAAGAGGGAGGTTTCAAGACACTTATCCACCAATTTTTGACCACTGCTTTGACTCTTTTATGGGACTGGCATTTTAGTGGGCATTTTTTTTTTTTTATTAGATTTTTGTTGCCCTTAGCCAGTGTCCTTCCTACATAAAAAAGAAAAGAAAAAGAAATACGTAAAACAACTTAGAGACTAGCCATATGAAAGTTTGTCTGTATTATATTTTTGGGGAATTTCTTAAAATTTGTCTCGAAATAATCTTTTTTTTTCATTATTTCAAGCATATTGCGGGGACAGAATATATATATATATATATATATATATATATATATATATATATATATATATATATATATATATATATATATATATATATATATATATATATATATATATATATATATATATATATATATATATATATTTATATACAGCTTTCAGATTTAGTATGCTATCAATATACAACTAGCAGGAAATATTGCGCACTAGTCACAAGCATTTCATAATGAATTGTTGGAATGGAGTATTATGTGAAGGTTACTAATTTTAGACGCTTTTTTTTTTATTTTTTAATGACGGGTTGGTGGGGACAAAAGATATTGTTCTAGAGAAAATGCTTTGAACACAGTTTTTTTTTTTTTTTTTACCAGTTGGCACCTTTTCCTCACTAGCCATAAAAGAATTTCAAGAAAAATAAAAAAAACGCTCCACCCTAATATATAAATATATATATATATATACATATATATATATATATATATATATATATATATATATATATATATATATATATATATATATATATATATATATATATATATATATATATATATATATATATATATATATATATATATATATATATATATATATATATATATATATATATATATATATATATATATATATATATATATATATATATATATATATATATATATATATATATATATATATATATATTCTCTTCCACCAAAGAAAGTAGTGTCCTTTATAGTGCGGACAAGTGTCTAGCTCAAATGAAATAGAGGGCTCATTATGAAAATGTGCCAATATGATCAAACAGATCGAACATCTGTCAACTGTCACATCCCTACATTTCACCCCTCAGTTGAATCTTGTCCTCATTAAGGAGTACTCTCATTTTCCTCGCTGGCTCCGATATTGTGCCAATTTATTTTACACACTTTATGTTGACGTAATGTTTTAAATGTTAATGACACGCAATACTTAAATATCCTAAACCAATATAGATCATACTGATTCCCTCCAGAAGTGTGGACTTGGGTCTAAATACATTTCTAAGAAGTTAGGACTGCAACAAAGAACTGTGAACTGTGTGCGGCGTTGGTTGAAAAGATCACGAGAAAATAATATTAATTCCACCTTGATGAATCAAACTGCTCTGTAGGAAATACCTGAAACACCTTGTTATTATAGTTCCAACAAATTTTCATCGATACGTATTATATACGTATATCTTGCACTAATATAGGCATCACATATAAAGTCGGTGTTTTAAGGTAATATTGTAATGATTCAATGGAGGAAAAAAAAGGGGACATTTTTCATAGGGTGCACCTGTGACTAAATCTTTGACATATAAGGTTTAAACATAATGTTAATAATATATCGAGGTTGTAATACATTTGTACTTTTTTTTATTTTTCATTTTAAGAATTTATGGAAGGATGTATTTTAATATCATTAGGAACATAATTCCAAATTTTTGGATATATATAAGATAAGGCATGTTGATATATTGTCAACTTATGTTGAGGTTTACACATTTAATTTTTTGTGCGAGTTGAATAATCGTGACGTATTTGTCTGTCTAAATTTATGTTGTCATGAATGTTTTTTTTTGTGCATATATATATATATATATATATATATATATATATATATATATATATATATATATATATATATATATATATATATATATATATATATATATATATATATATATATATATATATATATATATATCAATTTATAGCTTATTTAGGTAGAAAAGCCCTAATATTTGTGTTTCGTTAGATAGTGGCTGTGTATGGTCAAGAAAGTTACTTTTAGTAATGATTCTTATTTAATTGTTTTATTTATCTATTTATTTATTTATTTTTATTTATTTATTAATTTTCATTTTTTGTCTAATTAAAGGTAAGAGATGTGAGTTGTATGTGTTGCACCAAACAGACATACAGTACTGAAGGCATAGTAAAACATGAGCATTGCAGAGAATTTTTAGGACTGTGTTACATACAAGGGCTCTTATTCACAAAACGGTCCTAGAAACGTGTCATAGCCAAGACAAAATAGCGCACTCTAGTCATAAACTGTGCACGTCTGTCATAAATCCGCGCAGGATGCAAAGGCTTTGTGTACCCTGTCGTAGCGGCTTATGACAGACGCTCCCCACAGCCAAAATGGCCGCCCCATAACATCTCCAGCTTAGGAATTATTTATCCAGATAGCACGTATTGAATGAACTCAGTGACGTGAAACTCATCAAAAGATATTGTTTAGACCGTTACCGTTAAAATCATATTGTCTGGGAGATGATATGATGATATTGAGTTTAGTTGATTGCGTTTTGTTTGTTAAGTAGACTTTGAACCAGTTATTTATGATTTCTTTTATTCTATAATAGTGGAGTTCAAGTAATAAAATGTTATGTTTGACGATATCAAATACCTTGGTGAAATCAATATATATGCTTAACACAGAATTTTGTTTATTCAAGTTAAGGTATATATCCTGTGTAAAGGAATTCAAGACATCAGAAGTACTTACTCCTTGTCTAAAAATGTACTCCTCCGGGTTGATGATTGATTTAGCCTCGAGGTAGTGTACTAAGACTTTCATCATGAGGGATTCGAAATTTTTCAGATAATGTTGAGCATAGAAGTGGGACTGTATTTGCCAGTTTCATCTCTGGTACCGTTTTATAGAGTGGGATAACTGCTGCATGTTTTAAATATTACGGAAATTTGCCAGTGGCAATAAGCAAATTGAATAGTAGGAATAACGGGACTGCCAAATTTTCTTTATTTGATTAAGTTAAATAAACTGATATTTCATTTAAGCCTTTTTTTTATTTATTTACTGATAAGTGATATATCTTGATGGCAAACTGCTGAAACAAGCATGCTGATTGACTAGTTGGGATAAAGGGATTGTCATATTTTTTTTATTAGATTTAATTAAAGAAACTGGTATTTCATTCAAGGCTTCTTTTATTATTATTATCTTTATTATTGTTATTTTTTTTTTTTTTTTTGGCGGGGGAGGGTTTTATTTCTTGATAACGTGACGTATCTTGAGGACAAAACTTCTGGAACAAACATGGGGTGAGGGAAGTCACCTTAAGAAAATATATTTTATTGATAAGTGAGGGTGGCAGATTTCTGTCCATATTGGGGGCTGTGTTTATGTAATATTCGTTTATAAGCTTCAGCAAATTCAAGGGACTGACTTATTGTTCTACTTCCCCCCACCAAAAAAAAAAAAAAGTTTGTTAGTCTTTTCAAAATCATTGCCTGTTTATTGCATTACATATTTTACGAATGTTGTGTTTAAAATTTGAAAATGCTATGTAATATGAGTTTTAGCTTGTTTTATTGCTCCATTTTATTGCTCCATTACGCTGTTTCATAATAGGGTCCAGTTATGGCTCCAATATATATATATATATATATATATATATATATATATATATATATATATATATATATATATATATATATATATATATATATATATATATATATATATATATATATATATATATATATATATATATATATATATATATATATATATATATATATATATATATATATATAATATATATATATATATATGCATATATATATATATATATATATATATATATATATAATATATATATATATATATATATATATATATATATATATATATATATATATATATATATATAATATATATATATATATATATATAATATATATATATGCATATATATATATATATATATATATATATATATATATATATATATATATATATATATATATATATATATATATATATATATATATATATATATATATATATATATATATATATATATATATATATATATATATATATATATATATATATATATATATATATATATATATTATATATAATATATATATATGCATATATGTATATATATATATATATATATATATATATATATATATATATATATATATATATATATATATATATATATATATATATATATATATATATATATATATATATATATATATATATATATATATATATATATATATATATAATATATATATATATATATATATATATACTCGTATATATATATATATATATATATATATATATATATATATATATATATATATATATATATATATATATATATATATATATATATATATATATATATATATATATATATATATATATATATATATATATATATATATATATATATATATATATATTATAGACTTACCGCTTGTGTTATCCAAAGGTTGCATTTTTTTTCAGATTTTTTTTTTCGAAAACATTTGTTAAATGATTTTTTATTTTGTTAAGAAATACAATACACTTAGAATCTACATCCTGTGTGGAAAGAAGTTGATTCCAGTCAACAGCTACTAATTTGTTTGAGAATAGTTGTTTATTTATAATGTTTCTAAACTCTGTTTTATGGAGTTTTTCCTAAGGAAAAGGAAATATTTAGGAAAATTAGGAGATAATCAGAGACAGGGAAATGTATGATTCTTGAGATAAAATTGATGTTATAATTAGTTAATATATGATCAAGTCGAGATGGTGCTCTTATTTGCAAACTATCGGGAAAGCGTGTTGGTCTGGATACATGAAAAAAAGTAATATATATAATAATAATAAATATATATATATATATATATATATATATATATATATATATATATATATATATATATATATATATATATATATATATATATATATATATATATATATATATATATATATATATATATATATATATATATATATATATATATATATAGATGTATATGAGAAAGCTGTCTGTCGGTATACGTGTTGCATGCTCGAGTAAATTGATACGAAGTTCCCTTATTAATATTAGCTTAATTTGCAATACGTATGTGTATAAGTTATTGAGGATGTTGGTAAATTCATGAGCTGCGACATGTTTACTATGTGTTCTGTAAATGGTGTGTACACAACCAAATTAAGTGGATTGCTGTTCAATTTAATTAATAATTATAATTGAATTATATTTATTTTTATTATTACGAGTGAGGGTTGGACCGTGTAGTTTTAAGCAGAAGATTGCCCTGATGGAGGCCAACACATGTAACAATAAAGGGAGGGAAGTTGTAAGAGGAAAGGTTAACAGGTCGATCAAGCTTGGTGCGGGATAGTCAAAACTGTGGTAACACTTACTTGAATTTAATAACAAGCAAAAAGGCGCATGGAAACAATAACATATAAATACATGGACACAATAACAAATGCACAGGAAAAGTAAACTTACCGCTGACCTAAACAAATAAAAAAAATACACAGGGGAAAACACCCTTAACAAAACTTGACTAAAAGCTAATCCTAACACTGAGACACGTGGAGAAAACATGCATATTCTACTCAGCCAAAGACAGGCAGGGGAATGGTGAGATGCCTTTGCGTGAGCTGGAAGCTAAATCCAGAAGGTAACGTGGACCGCTGAGTCCAGGAATGAACTGACTTGAATGTGAAACGGGGCCGGCGCGTAGACAACGGCAGAGGACGGGGAAGCGAGGGACGAGGGTGAGGCAATGTACCGAGGCTTCGGTAGTGGTGGTTGG
>NC_087169.1:4839616-4879616 GCF_035594125.1 Scylla paramamosain
GGCCTTATCCATCCACGTTTAAGGTATGCTTCACATGTATTGGGGTTTCTAATCATACCGCTCTTCTCAGCAGAATTGAATCAAAAGCTTTCCGTCTTATCAACTTCTCTCCTTTGATTGACTGTCTTCAGCCTCTTTCTCATCGACGCAATGTTGAATCTCTTGCTATCTCATACCACTATATTCAGGGAAACTCCTCTTGTGATTTTGCTAGCTGCTTGCCTCCCCTCTTCACGTGGCCTCGTTCTACAAGACTCTCTTTTTTTTTTCACCCCTATTTTGCCCACCTTTTTAATGCAAGAGTTAACCAATATTTTAAGTCATTCATCCGTATGTCTGATAAACTCTAAAACTACCTGCCTCCCTCTTTATTTCCACATTTGTATGACTTAAACTCTTTTGGAAGTTGGTTTCAGGATACTTATCCTGTAATTTTTTGACTGCTGGTTTCGGTTCAGTGGGCCTTTTTTTTTTTTATTGGAGTTTTATTGTTTTCGTCCGGTGCTTCTTCTACAATATATATATATATATATATATATATATATATATATATATATATATATATATATATATATATATATATATATATATATATATATATATATATATATATATATATATATATATATATATATATATAAAAGCCTGAAGATGCCTTCTGTGAAGGTGAAACGATGCAAATAATAAAGTAAAGAAATAAAAAAATCTCCATGTTTTCCATGACCACCACAGTTTTTCTCTCTCTCTCTCTCTCTCTCTCTCTCTCTCTCTCTCTCTCTCTCTCTCTCTCTCTCTCTCTCTTTGGATTTTTGTTGCCCTTGGCCGGTATCTCTCTTTTATATATATATATATATATATATATATATATATATATATATATATATATATATATATATATATATATATATATATATATATATATATATATATATATATATATATATATATATATATATATATATATATATATATATATATATATATATATAATTTTATGCGGGAGGGTCAAGGTCAGCAAAAATTCAGTAGAAAAAAAAAAAAAACATATATATATATATATATATATATATATATATATATATATATATATATATATATATATATATATATATATATATATATATATATATATATATATATATATAAACTCACTGATATGCATGTCCTTCAATACGGTTCGGAACGGAAATTGAAGGATATCCTTCAAATGTCTTGAAACGTCCCTCTTGAAGGAATTCAAGTCACAAGAAGGTGAAAATACAGAAACTGGTAGGGACTTCCTTAGTTTACCAGAGAAGAGGATGAATATTTGGATGAGAAAAACTCGCAGAGACGTCTCAGAACCCTTAACTTTATAGAGGCTGTTTTACCTAGAGATGATATTTGAAGTTTCTAGTTGAAACTATAAGAAAAGGACAGACCGAGGATATTCAGTGTAGAAGACGGGGACAGTTGACTGTCATTGGAAAAGAGGTCTGATATGTTCTGTCGATATGATAGATGGAGGAATTATATATATATATATATATATATATATATATATATATATATATATATATATATATATATATATATATATATATATATATATATATATATATATATATATATATATATATATATCGTTCATCCCCACCCCCCTTTTAGCAGCAGCGTGGGAAAACGGCTGGAGTCCTTCCCATGACAGACGCTACCCTGTTACTGGATTGAGGAGATGTAACGAAATTATTCACCTGAGATTAAGGAAGGATAAGACCGAATCACACTATACGGTTTGTCTTCGTACGCTTACGTTTCGTTTGCGTTCCATCATACGTCTTGGATGCGGTCAGTCAGCGTGCAGCTGTTGCTTCGGCATGGCGCCCCCCCAAAAAAAATGTGTGAAAGAGCTCACTGTAATTACTGTTGTTTTAGATGAAGATGATGAGTATAGACTTAAAGCTAAGAAGAAGAGATTATGGGTATACAAGTGCCAAATGGAAAACAAAGTTAGAGGGTCAACTACTTGCTTTCAAAAGTTAACATAGATTTGATGAAGGGCAACACCTGCCTTCGAGAGGCTATTTCACTGAAAGGAGGTTAGCTGTTTGCTTGGGATTAGTGGCATACTCAGTTTATTGTTTGTAAATTACTTTATTTTTTTTTCAAATCAGCACATTAAAAAAATAAATAAATTACTAGCACACATGAACTTAAAAAAAAATTATATCTTCCGAACTTAAAATAAAACTTTTTAAGAAGTGGTACAAGGAAAATAAATGTTAGTACCAATTCAGGTCAGGGTTCCCAGTGAACGGACAGGTTTAGTGAGCAGTGACCTGGCTAGTGTAGCTGTATAGCTGGCTAGTGTAGACACGGCGCCATGAGTTGCTGAGTAGTCTTTGTTTTTTTTTTTTTTTTTTTTTTTTTTTTAAAGACACTGGCCAACGGCAAAAAAAAAAAAAAAAAAAAAGCCTACTGAGATGCCAGTCCCAGAAAAGGGTCCAAAGCGGTAGTCAAAAATTGAGGGATAAGTGTCTTGAAACCTCCCTCTTGAAGGAATACCAGTCAAAGGAAGGTGGAAATACAGAGGCAGACAGGGAGCTCCAGAACTTACTAGAGAGAGGGATGAATGATTGAGAATACTGGTTAACTCTTCCATTGGATAGGTGGACAGAATAGGGGTGAGAGAAAGAAGAAAGTCTTGTGCAGCATGGCCGCGGGAGGAGGGGAGGCATGCACTTAGCAAGATGAGAAGAGGAGTTAGCATGAAAATAGCGGTATAAGACAGCTAGAGATGCATCATTGCGGCGATGAGAGAGAGGCTGAAGACAGTCAGTTAGAGAGGGGTTGATGAGACAAAACGTTTTTGATTCCACTCTATCTAGAAGAGCGGTATGAGTGGAAACCCCAGACATGTGAAGCATACTGCATACATGGAGCAGCTGGGCCGGGGGGGGGGCGGGTGAGAAAAACTGGCGGAGACGTTTTAGAGCACCTAACTTCATAAAAGCTGTTTTAGCTAGAGATGAGATGTGAAATTTCCAGTTCAATTTTTAAGTAAAGGACAGACCCAGGATGTCCAGTGTAGAAGAGGGGGACAGAAGTCAGGCGTTCTGTGGCTTCCCTGCGTGAAATGTTTACTTCCTGAAGGGTTGTACGTCTATGAAAAGACGTGAAAAAGTGCAGGGTGGTATCATCAGCGTAGAAGTGGATAGGACAAGAAGATTGCTTTAGAAGTTCATTGATGAATAATAAGAAGAGAATAGGTGACAGGACAGAAACCTGAAGAACACCACTCTTAATAGATTTAGGAGAACAGTGATCATCTACCACAGCAGCAATAGAATGGTCATAAAAGAATATTGAGATGAAGTTACAGAAGGAAGGATAGAAGCCATAGGAGGGTAGTTAGGAAATCAAAGCTTTGTGCGAGACTCTATCAAAAGCTTTTGATATATCCAAGGCAAAAGTTTTACCAAAATCTCTAAAAGACGATGACCATGACTAAGTAAGGAAAGCCACAAGGTCACCAGTAGAACGGCCTTGACAGAACCCATACTGGTGATCAGATAGAAGATTGTGAAGTGATAGATGTTTAAGAATCTTCCTCTTGAGGATAGTTTAAAAAAAAACTTTAGATAGGCAGGAAATTAAAGCAGTAAGACGGTAGTTTGAGGGATTAAAACGGTCAACCTTATTAGGAACAGGTTGAATGTAGGCCAGCTTCCAACAAGAAGAAAAGGCAGATGTTGACAGACAGAGTTGAAAGAGTTTGACTAGGCAAGGTGCAAGCACGGAGGCACAGTTTCGGAAAACAATAGGAGGGACCCTAACAAGTCCATAAGCCTTCCGAGGGTTTAGGCCAGCGAGGGTATGGAAAACATCATTGCGAAGAATTTTAATAGGTAGCATGAAATAGTCAGAGGGTAGAGGAGAGGGAGAAACAAGCCCTGAATCATCCAAGGTAGAGTTTTTAGCAAAGGTTTGAGCGAAGAGTTCAGCTTTAGAAATAGATGTGATAGCAGTGATGCCATCTGGTTGAAATAAAGGAGGGAAGGAAGAAGAAGCAAAGTTATTGGAGATATTTTTGGCTAGATGCCAGAAGTCACGAGGGGAGATAGATTTTGAAAGATTTTGACACTTTCTGTTAATGAAGGAGTTTTTGGTTAGATGGAGAACAGACTTGGCATGTTCCGGACAGAAATATAAAGTGCATGTTATTCTGGTGATGGAAGGCTTAAGTACCTTTTGTGGGCCACCTCTCTATCATTTATAGCACGAGAACACGCTTCCAAGGTTTGGAAGGTTTCGGTCGAGAAAAAGAGCGAGGAATGTACTCCTCCATGCCAAACACTATCACCTCTGTTATGTGCTCGGCACACAAAGATGGGTCTCTGACACGGAAGAAGTAGTTATTCCAAGGAAAGTCAGCAAAACACCTCGCCCCATCTAGGAAAGGCAGAACGCCAGAGGCACTTTCGCTTAGGGGATCCTGAGGAGGGACTGGGGCCATAAGACAAGATACAGATATGAGATTGTGGTTGGAGGGGACCAACGGAGAAGAGAGGGTAACAGCATAAGCAGAAGGATTAGAGATCAGAAGAAAGTCAAGAATGTTGGGCGTATCTCCAAGACGGTCAGGAATACGAGTAGGGTGTTGCACCAATTGCTCTAGGTCGTGGAGGATAGCAAAGTTGTAGGCTAGTTCACCAGGATGGTCAGTGAAGGGAGAGGAAAGCCAAAACTGGTGGTGAACAGTGAAGTCTCCAAGAATGGAGATCTCTGCTAAAGAATTTCTTGTAGTCAGAGGAATTAGGTGAGAGGTATACAGCACAGATAAATTTAGTTTGAGAGTGACTCTGTAGTCGTAGCCAGATGATGGAAAACTCGGAAGATTCAAGAGCGTGGGCAAGAGAGCAGGTTAAGTAGTTGTGCACATAAACGCAAAATCCAGCTTTGGATTGGAAATGAGGATAAAAAAAATAGGAGGAAACGGAAAAGGGGCTACTGTCAGTTGCCTCAGACACCTGAGTTTCAGTGAAGAAAAGATGATGATGTTTAGAAGAGGAGAGGTGGTGTTCTACAGATTGAAAATTAAATCTAAGACCGAATGTTGCACAAGTCAATGAAGAATAAGTTGATGGAGGTATCAAGACCCTTATGCTCGTTTTCAGAAGGGCAGTCCGACTTGGGGACATTTGTGGTCCTCTCCCCAGATGGAGACTCCGAGGCTGGTGTAAGAGTCTGGTTGTGTTACTTCTCCTGTTCTCGAGGCCTTCGTTGCGAAGGTCACAGAGATGGAGGTTGAGTTCAATCGAAGGATTTCGGAGTTACAGTCGGAGTTTCGAAAGAATGATCTCAGACCTGCAGGCTGAGTTATGTGAGAGGATCTCAGCACCTGTGTGAGGGTCGTGTCCCACCGTCACTTACCTAGTAAGGCGACGGAGGAACAGTGGCTGGCTATGTGCAGGGGCGCAAAGGGGCTGAAGGTCCTCAAGGCGTCTTGCGTGGAGACGAGGAACCCCCTTCAGTGTGCGTAGCGGGAGTAGACAAGGAGAAGGAGGGGGTAGACGCAGTGACCGTGCCCAAAGGTAAAGTGCTTGTGCTTGGTGATAGTCAGGTTACGTTCTTAGATAGTGCCAGAGATAGGAAGCGCATGTAGAGGGTGTGTTTGTCAGGGGCTGGGATATGGAAGGCAACAGATAGAGTAGACACGTGCTTGGAAAATGATCGTACCAAGCCTATTGTTTTTCTCAGCGCGGGAGGGAATGACCTTGGTAAGGTCAGGAGTGAGGAGCTGTTCGGGAGGTTTAGGCAGGGTTTGGATAGGATTAGGAACAAGGGAAGGATCCCTGTGTTATGTGGTGTCTTGCTAAGGAGAGGAGTTGTTGCTGAGTGGCTGTCCAGGGTTATTACAGTGAATCGCATACTCGCGAATCATTATAAGAGTAATGGATGGACGTTCATCCGCTATGGTAAGCACACCCTGTACGCCAGGGATGAAGTGCATTTATCACGCCAGGGTGTTCGGGTTTTGGCCGGAACATTTGAATGGGAGGTAACTGCACTCCAGTTCTTTTTTCGTTAGACAAGAGGGAGGCAGGGATTGTGAGGTCGAAAAGAAGGACGAATTAGGTAAATCTAGAAGGGTAACTAGCTCAGAGAAGGTGAAAAATAGCTTAAGTGTTTACTATACAAACTGTAGAAGTATTTTGAATAAAGTAGACTTGCTTAAAGGAATGGCGTGTGTAGAGAACTTGATATCATTGCTTTAACAGAAACTTGGTTAGATATGTCAGGAAAAGTATTTAATCCAGAGGTTAAGATATGGGTATACACTATTCTATAATAAAAAAAAAACAGGGAAAACAGGAGAGGAAGAGGCGTCGCGTTATATGTTAGGAACACAATACAGTGCTGTATTAAAATAATCATTAAAACAAATAGCAAAACAGAGTCGATATAGGAAGATATTAAGGAAGGATCACAGTCATTAGTACTGGGATTAGTGTACAGGCCACCGAACAGTACAATGGAAATTAACACATCATTATGGCAGGAGAGAAACAGAGCAGGCAGGTACAGTCAGGTATGTGTGGTATGAAATTCTAATTTTAGGAATATGGATTGGAGCCTGATGGTGGGTAACAGGGAAGCAGAGGAATTTCATGTTTTTTTTTTTTAAACAGGTAATCGTAGAACTCACAGGGGGAAACAATATTATAGATTAAATTATAACTGACAGGTAGGAAGCAGTCAGGTAAAGGCTGGAGGACAGCTAGGTAATAGTGACCATTGAGAAATTAGATAGAAATTAAAATGGGATGAAAACTTTTAGAAAAAAAAAAAAAACACTAGTAAAATACCTGACTTTATGACAGCAGATTTTTAGGAATTAAAAAGGTAATTCCAAGGAGTTGATTGGTAACGGACGCAGTGTGAGGTCAGGTCCGGGACGGAGTTAAGAGAGGTAAGGCAGGATGGGAGAGGTGAGATGAGGTGTGAGGGTGTAGGGCAAGAAGAAGGAAGAAATGTCCAAAAGGGTTGGAGGAGGGAGATATATGTTTATGTTGGAGGGTCACGTCATGCTGAGATGGGAGAAGTGAGGTCGAGGCGTGTAGATGAGGGAAGGAGCCGAGATAAGAGGATTAGGTGAAATAGATGTAGATGAGTTGTATAAATATTTCTTAGATAAATTGCATAAAGGACAATTAACAAACATCCCGTATAGACCGATAATATCTCAAAAAAAAATTACCATGAATAGATGACTGTTAGGTTAAAACAATATATATGGCGGACGAAAAGTATATATAAGAGATTAAAGACAGGGGAAGAGATTTTATGGCCACAGTATAATCAGTTACTTAGAAGAGTCAGGAAGTTAACGAGGAGAGCTAAAAACATTTATGAATTAAAGGTAGCCAGCCAGCCGAAGACGGACCTTAAGGGATTTTATCAGTTATATAGGACGAAGAACAAGGAAACTATAGGTTCTTTAAAGACAGCAGATGGGGAGCTGGCTAGTTCTGGGAAGGAAATCAGTAAAGTTCTGAATTAATATTTTTTAAATGTCTTCACTCAGGAAAACATGCAGGATATGCCAAATAGTGGTCAGATGTTTAGGGCAGATTAGAATGAGAAGCTGACAGATATTACCACAACTAAGGAGATAGTGGAACAGGAGATAGACAGGCTAAAAAATTTCATGACACTAGCGCCAGATGAAATATATCCCAGAGTACATAAGAAATGCAAAGAGGTCATTAGTGAGCCGTTAATTTATGTCTTTAGGAAATCACTTGAGTCAGGTAAGGTACCAGTAATGTGAAGGCAGGGAAATATAGTGCCCATCTTTAAGAAAGTAGATAGAACTTTAACGTCTAATTATAGTCCTGTCAGCTTAACTTCTGTTGTAGGCAAAATAATGGAGTCAATAATAGCGAAGAAAATTAGGGAGTATTTAGACAAACATAACTTGATAAATCAGTCACAGCATGGTTTCACGAAGGGGAAGTCTTGCCTGACTAACTTGTTAAGTTTTTACAGTAAAATGTATGAGGCTCCAGATAATGGTGATAGTTATGACATCTTATATCTGGACTTTAGTAAAGCTTTTGTTACGTGTGAGCATACACTGAACTCTAGGGGATGGACCATGAAGGGGTGTCGCTCACACTAACAATGGAAGGGTTAAAAGAAAAGAGAAAAGGAGACATTTTAACTGCTATTTAATATCCTAAAGTTAACCCTTAAATTAAGTAACAATACAAAATTGAAGATTATTTAAGTAAGTAAAAGTAAGTAACAAGGAGTGGCAATCTGAACTGGACTGAATAACTTAAAAGACTGGTTCAGTTAATAACTTAAGCCAAGTTAGTAAATGCATATAGATACAAATTACAAAAATAAACACCTTTACATATACATAATAGAAAATAAATATAAATGTGTTTGTGTGTGTGTGTGTGTGTTTATGTGTGTGTGTGTGTGTGTGTGTGTGTGTGTGTGGGTGTGTAACACTGGTGTAACTCTTACCACCGCTCTCGAGTGTATATGAGGCTCCCAGCGTATGCCAAGGCGACCTCAGAGCTGTAGCGACCCTTGGAGGAGACTGAAGCTCGATGGAACTCCACCCCTCGTTATCGGCTTGGTAGCCTGCTAGAGGTCACGTATCCAGTATGCCTCAAGCTATACACGTGGCGGCGCCACGAGTTGAGAGGCAGGCACCTGGTTCCGTGGTAGAGTAGTCACGTGTGTGACATTCCCCCCCTTCTTAGGATGACGCAGAAGGAATGACTCTGCGTCATTAGAGAAGTGAGGTGGTTCCTGTCCCGTGAAGGTTGATTCCACCAGAACGTGTGTAGTCTGGGGCCCGGTAGATGGTTCTTCTGGCAGTGCTCGGCCCTCGGCTGCCTCCATCGACCGGTTCACAAGGCACGACTGCATCCCCGGCAACAGGATCCTAGGGTCCTCAGGGTCGCGACGGGTAGTGATGCGAGGCGTAGTGGGAAGGCGAGACAAAGTGTCAGCAAGGCAGTTGTCCAGTCCCTTAATATGGTGCATTTCAATGTGGTAAGGCTGGAGCTGTAGAGACCACCGTAGCAGACGTTGGTTAGTGAAGCGGTTCCTGTTGAGAAAAGTCAAAGGGTTGTGGTCAGTGTAGATTTGGAGTGGCTGGGTGTTGGACTGAAGATAGTACTCAAACTTCTTGATGGCAGAGATAATGGCTAAAAGTTCTTTCTCGATAGTGCTGTAATTCTTCTGATGGATGTTGAACTTCTCGGAGTGATAGGCGACTGGGTGAAAGATTCCGTCAGATTCTTGCAGGAGGGCGGCACCCGAAGCGTGATCACTGGCGTCAGTATGTATGATGAAGGGTTTACTGAAGTCGGCCGCACGCAAAACCGGTTCCCGAGCAAGCAAGTTCTTAAGTTGATTGAAGGCATGTTGGCAGGCAGGGGTCCATTCGTACGCCACATTCCCACTAGTTAGTCTAGTAAGTGGCCCAGCTGCGTCTGCGAAGTTTGGACAGAAACGCCGGTAGAACCCCGCCATGCCCAGGAAACGGCGGAGCTCGCGTCGAGTAGTGGGAGTTGGGTACTTCAGTACTGCGTCGACGTTAGCGGTCTTAGGCCGGACGGAGCCTTGTCCAATCTGATGTCCTAGGCAGGAGAAGGTGGCAGCTCCGAACGTAGACTTCGCCAGCTTCACGGTGAGGTTCGCTTCCTGCAGACGGCTGAGCACATTCTGGATCTGGTACAGGTGGTCATCCCAGTCATGTGAAAAAATAAGAATATCATCTAAGTAAACCAGCACTCCTTTTGATCCCTGCATTACCTTGTTCATTGCCCTCTGGAAAGTAGCGGGGCAATTCCTCATGCCAAATGGGGCTACTACATACTGGAAAAGTCCAAAAGGGGTGATGAAGGCAGAGACTATCTGAGCTCTTTCGGTAAGGGCTATTTGATAATACCCTTTTAATAGGTCCAGCTTAGTAACAAATTTGGCTTGACCTACTTCATCTATCAGGTCGTCTACCCGAGGCAGAGGATAGGCGTCAGGAATGGTGACGGCGTTGACCCGTCGGTAATCGGTGCAGAATCGCAGTTGTCCGTCCTCCTAGGGTACTAGGAGGCAGGGTGATGACCATGGGGAGCTGCTGGGTATAGCCAAGCCCTGCTCTAATAAGTACTGGACCTCCTTCTGCATCTGTTCTCGTTTCCGGGGGTTGACTCTGTAGGGAGACTGCTTGATAGGGAAGGTCCCTGGGAGCACCTTCACATCATGGCGGAGGACATTACAGATTTTAGGATGGTCACCGAACACGTCATACTGAGAGATCAATCTTGAGATATCCAGTGCTCGAGAGGATGAAAGATGACGGAGCTGATCATCTAAGTGTTGGATAATGTAGGTGTTGTTTTGCGTGTCCTTGGGATGTATGGGTGCGTCAGGTTGGGGCTGACGTTGGGGTGCGTCAGGGTAGCTCAACATCTTGTCTGCTCTTTGTCCTGTACGTTAATGACCTGATTAAGATTATCAAAGAAAATAGTAATCCTGATGGTTTCTTGTCTTGGCTACATATTTTAGTCCTAATGGATGATACGGTGCTCCTTGCAACAACCAAAGATAATTTAATCAATAAAGTAACATTGTTAAAACAGTACTGCGATACCTATGGCATGAAGATCAATGCAACAAAAACAAAATTCTTTGTTATATGTGGTACAGAACACGACAGAGAGGCAGTAAGAGTAGATGACCTGGTGGTGGAGTCGTGCGCACAGTACACCTATCTTGGCTCACCATTTACATCTGATGGTTCCGTGTCAGCGGCAGTCGCGGCTCACATGCAGGCAAAGATGGCACACTATAACAAATTTGTTTTATTCTTAAAAAAGAATTATGACTGGCCCTTTATCGTAAAGAAGAGAATATTTGATGCTGCTCTCATGTCAGCCGTGTTGTATGGGTGTGAGTCGTGGCTGAACGTTGACTTAAAACCAGCCACAAAAATCTACAACTGGGCATTAAAACAGCTACTTGGAGTTAGGAAGACCACCTGCAATGATATGTGTTACATTGAATCTGGATATCCACCTTTAAAAGATCTTGTACGAAGTAGACAAAGAAAATTCTTCACTAAAGTGTGGCGAGAAAGATCTGTAATGAATGACGATCCCCTAATGTTGGTAATACATAAAGTACTGGACACTAGATATACTACGAGAACATATGTACACGGATTGATTTTTAATAATTTAGATGATATCATATTATCAACAGAATCACTAAAGAACGATATTTTGAGGTCCGAGTCATCTAGGAGAATGACTTACCGAGAAATCAATCCGGGTTTATCTGTTCACGAGGTTTACCGTGTAAGGGATAGTATACCAGAAAGAGAGAAGATGTCATTTACACAGTTTAGGTTGTCAGCTCACTCTTTTAGCGGTGGAGACTGGCAGATGGAATAGGAGGGGACGTGGTCGTCTACCTATAGAGGAGAGATTCTATCCATGTGGCTGTATACAGACGGAAACACATGTGGTACAAGATTGTCCTAGTACACAACATGTGAGAGATAGTTATGATTTTGTAACTATTCAAGATATTTTTTCTGAGCAATATTCTAATATGGATCAGTGTAAAATTGTTCACCTAATTCTGTCTTCATATAACTAAGTAGAAAAAAATAACGGCTATATAGTCAGAATATAATTCTAACATTTTAACATTTTTATACAATCTAGCTTATTAGTTCATTTTTATCACTTGTGTCAGTAAAAAGTAAAATCTGTACTTAGAAATAATCTAAAAGAGTACTTCTGTTTGTTTAACTAGGATGTCAGTACATTGAACGACATTGTTTACTCATGCTATATTGTTTATATGTAGTTAGTAAAACACACTACGGGTTCCTGATTCACAAATTATTTTAAGATATTTTAAGTATTTAGAAATTTGAGTTTTAATTTTGTGCTGGACCATGTTAAGGTGTATTTGTATGTATATATTATATTTATGCTGTATTATGTTGTGGTCAATAAAATATCTATCTATCTATCTATCTATCTATGGTGTTTGTGTCAATCTCAGTGGTAATACATTTATCATACATCAATGAACACACAGAGGCAGGTTTTAACTCTGAGTCAGCCTCCTGGGGTTCAATGATACCACAGGAAGCTACTCTAGGGGTTGGTTGGGCGCCAGTCACAGGGGTTCTACATTTATACATTTTTAGGAGATTAACGTGTATTAACTGTGTTGCCTTTCGGCGGTCTGGAGTGTTTATGATGTAGTTGTTATCTCCTACCTTTTCCACTACCTCATAGGGACCATGATACTTTACTTGTAATGGGTGTTTAGGTGTGGGTATGAATGCAAGGACTTGATCACCTCTATCAAATACTCTAACTCTGGCCTTCTGATCAAAGTGTTTCTTCATGGTGTTTTGAGATTTGTGTTAGTTGTTATCAGCAAAGGTGCGAACTTTAGTGAGTGTGGCTTTAAGGTTGTTCAAGTATTTAGTTACAGAGACAAGTTTGTGGGTAGTGGAATCTAACAATTTGTCTTTAATAATCCCTAATGGTCCCCGCACTTTCCTACCGAACAGGAGCTCGAATGGGGAAACTCCTGTACTCTCGTTAGGTGCTTCCCTGATGGCAAAAAGCATGTAGGGGAGTGCGTCATCCCATTCGCTCTCCTGCTCGTGACAGAATTTGCGTAGAAGTCCTTTCAGTGTCTGATGAAATCTTTCTAGAGCGCCCTGTGACTGCGGGTGATAGGCAGAAGACAAGGTTTGTGCGATACCAAGCTCTTTTAACACCTCTGTGAAGAGAACGCTAGTGAAATTAGTTCCTCGGTCAATCTGAATGGTTTGAGGAATCCCGAAGGTAGTAAAGAAGTGGTTTAGCTTGGACACAATAGTGTTGGTGTTGATTTTACGTATCGGAAAGGCTTCGGGATACCTAGTTGTTGGGTCAAGAATTGTTAGGATATATTCATTACCTTTCTTGGTTTTTGGAAGAGGCCCCACAATGTCAATTATTATTTTATGAAATGGTTCTGAGGGAACAGCAGTAGGTTGGAGAGGATAGGGTGGGATAGTTACGTTAGGTTTACCCGCTATCTGGCAGAGATGACAAGTACTGACGTAATTCTTCACATCCTCCCTTAATCCTGGCCAGTAAAAGTCAGCGAGGATCTTCTCACATGTCTTCTTGATGCCCAAGTGACCAACAAAACTTTCATGAGCGATCTCTAGTATGGAATGTCTGAATATGGTAGGCACAACTACCTGGTGGGCTTCTGCCCAAGCAGCATCATCTGGGACCTTAGAGGGCCGGAACACTCTCATGAGAACTCCATCCTGTTTGTAAAAGGCAGGGTAATGAGTAATTTGATCTGGAGGGATAACCTTGTCATGAAATTGAGTCAAAGTAGTGTCTTCCTGTTGAGCCTCAGTGAGAAGTTTTTTTGAAAATATTTGATTGAGTTCAAGTGGGGATGGGCTCTTCTTTGGAAGTGAGAAAGACCGATCAGATTTCCTTGCTTGTGCACGAGTAGTGACACAAACAGGGAATAAGCCTGGTTGTTGCTCTTCTAACTGTACAGTGGGGTTATCCATCAGCACTGTGTCACTAATTACCAAAGGGGGAGTCACCTTACTGCCAGCTAGGTCATTAGCGAGGAGTAGTTGAGCATTAGGGATGGGTAAGGCTGGTTCTTCACTAACTCCTATTATCACTTCACCTCTTACTAGTGGGCTATCAAGATGTACTTTAGCTAATGCAATGGGGAAGGGGTCATGGAAGTCTTTTAAATATACCTTTTCACCTGTGTAACACTGTTCAATACCAGGGACTGCTGACTTCAGCACTAGGGACTGAGCTGAACAGGTGTCTCTGACAATCTTAACTGGGTGATCCTTGTTATCAATGCTGATGGTGCCTACAGACCTGAAAGGCTCAAATAAGTCTTTAGGTACAGGGAAGGAGGGAAGAGCTTGTATGGAAGCAACTGGCTTGGCAGGATATGTTTGAGCTACCTTGCACTTGGGATTAGGACAGTTCTTTATGAGGTGCCCCGGCTGTTTACAAAAAGCACAAAATAGAGGTGGTCGAGTACTACTGCCGGTCATTTTACCAACCCCTGAGTTACCTGAGTTTATCTTACCACTAGGAGTCTCGGTCTGCTTGTCTGAGGTTGCCTTGCGATTCACCAGGGAGAAAAGGTCCGCTAACTGAGCGACTTTGAGAAGATCTGTTTCTTCTTTGTTGGTGATGTGTAACATTACTTAGTAAGGGAGCTTACGCATGAACTCTTCTAAGGCTAAGAGATTTACTAATTCGTCGTACGTGGTTATCGCGGCTGACTTAAGCCAATGCTTGAGAGCCCTCAGTTTCTCTGAGGCAAACTCTAGATAGGTTTGTTACGGAGTTTTGAACATTTTTCGAAAAGACTGACGGTATCCTTCTGTGGTAATGGAGTACGCCGCTAGGATGCCCTGTTTGACACAGTCGTAATCCGTGTTGTTTTCGAGGCCGTTCAAAATAATTAAAGCCTTTTGGCTGAGTTTGGGTTTAAGAAGCCAAGGCCAGTCTTCTCGGGGCAGTTCAAAATGTACTGCTGTGTCCTCGAACTGTCCAAAGAAAGTTTTGGGGTCTTTGTCAGAGAACTGAGGGAGTAGTGAGAGATATTTAGTTAACTTTTGTTTGAGGTCAGCTGTGGTGGTTGATCGAGATTTTAATTGTGCGAGTTGGGTCTCGTGGATTCTTTCTTTTTCTCTCTCCTCTCTTTCTTTTTCCTCCTTTTCTTTTACATATGCCAGATCTCTTTCCGCTTTTTCTTTTTGAAAAGCTAGTTCTTCTCGCCTTAGTTTCAGCTTTTCGAGTTCGAGCATTAAACTGGCGTCGTGCTGTGAAGCAGCACTAGTGGCTTCACCTCCAAGGTGAACTAGGATTTGAGTTCGGAGTTCTTCCTTCCGAATGTCAGACGGATATGAGAGATCAAACTGTCGGGCTATGTACTTTAAATCATTCTTTGTCACTTTGGCAGTTTGTAGCTCCGCCACAGAAGGATTACTGCAAAATGCGTCCAAGTTTAACTCATGCGACATGATTAATGAGCGTGAGGTCAATTGAACCAAATCAAGTGTGTCTGAGCCCTACACTGAAACCTGATCCAAGACCTAGGTTCGCCACCACGAGTCGGAAGGACCCGCGTGAACGACAGGTTCGAAACCACGAGTCGGAGGGAAATGAGTTGACCCGCGTGCATCGACAGAGACTCGTTTTTGAGTCTAGTTGAGTCAAGGTTAGCAACGCCTTAACTGTGCTTCTGAAGAGGCAACGAATCGAAGAAGTGTAGCGATAATCACTGCCCCAAAATGACTACCATAGAACTAACACTTAAGCACTTGTAATGGCTTGCCGTATTCGCTGCTTTCAAGCAAAGAGTGGAACGCAAGTTCCCAAGTTTTAAGGAGTCTCGGAGTTCGGGGTGAAGGTCACTACTAGGGGAATCGAACCGACACTAAAGCAACACTGAGGAAATCAATTGTGAGGAAATCAATTGTTTCATGGAGGAGGCAGTAGACACCTGCCGAAACGATAATTACTCCCAGTGAGGTCTAAAGCACTGTTCAGGGGGTGCTGTGAACTTATCATTAAACCCAGCTGTGACCTCACTGAACGTTTCCCTTTGTGTCTCACAACACAAGGGGGTAGTCACAGCCTGCCCTCTAAAGACAACTCTCTTCCTCCACACAAAACTACAAGCACCTAATAACACACACACCCTTCACTCAAAAAATTTTAAAATCATGGCGACTCCTACACCAGCCTCGGAGTCCCCATCTGGGGAGGGGACCATAAATGTCCCCAGGTCGGACTGCCTTTCCGTCGACGACCCTAAGTGTCTTGACACCCCCCTCAACTTTTTCTTCATTAACTTCTGCAACATTCGCGGTCTAAGATCTAATTTTCAATCTGTAGAACACCACCTCTCCTCTTCTAAACCTCATCTTCTTTTCCTCACTGAAACTCAGGTGTCTGAGGCAACTGACAGTAGCCCATTTTCTGTTCCCTCCTACTTTCTCTATCCTCATTTTCGATCCAAAGCTGGACGCTGCGTTTATGTGCGCAATGACTTAACCTGCTCTCGTGCCCACGCTCTTGAATCTTCCGAGTTTTCCACCATCTGGCTACGACTACAGAGTCATTCTCATACTAAATTTATCTGTGCTGACTCCTCTGACTATAAGAAATTCTTTGACTACTTAACTTCCAAAGTGGAGCACATTCTGACCCTCTTCCCTTTTGCAGAGATCTCCATTCTTGGAGACTTCAATGTTCACCACCAGCTTTGGCTTTCCTCTCCCTTCACTGACCATCCTGGTGAACTAGCCTACAACTTTGCTATCCTCCATGACCTAGAGCAATTGGTGCAACACCCTACTCGTATTCCTGACCGTCTTGGAGATACGCCCAACATTCTTGACCTTTTCCTGACCTCTAATCCTTCTGCTTATGCTGTCACCCTTTCTTCTCCGTTGGGCTCCTCCGATCACAATCTCATATCTTTATCTTGTCCTATCACTCCAATCCCTCCTCAGGATCCCCCTAAGCGAAGGTGCCTCTGGCGTTTTGCCTCTGCTAGTTGGGGGGACCTGAGGCGGTATTTTGCTGATTTTCCTTGGAATGACTACTGCTTCCGTGTCAGAGACCCGTCTTTGTGTGCTGAGCGCATAACAGAGGTGATAGTGTCTGGCATGGAGGCGTACATTCCTAACTCTTTTTCTCGTCCTAAACCTTCTAAACCTTGGTTTAACACAGCTTGTTCTCGTGCTATACATGATAGAGAGGTGGCCCACAAAAGGTACTTAAGCCTTCCTTCACCAGAATCTCATGCACTTTATATTTCTGCCCGGAACCATGCCAAGTCTGTTCTCCAACTAGCCAAAAACTCCTTCATTAACAGAAAATGTCAAAACCTTTCAAGATCTAACTCCCCTCGTGATTTCTGGCATCTAGCCAAAAATATCTCCAATAACTTTGCTTCTTCTTCTTTCCCTCCTCTACTTCAACCAGATGGCACCACTGCTATCACATCTATTTCTAAAGCTGAACTCTTTGCTCAAACCTTTGCTAAAAACCCTACCTTGGACGATTCTGGGCTTGTTCCTCCCTCTCCTCCACCCTCTGACTACTTCATGCCTCGTATTAAAATTCTTCGTAATGATGTTTTCCATGCCCTCGCTGGCCTAAACCCTCAGAAGGCTTATGGACCTGATGGGGTCCCTCCTATTGTTCTCCGAAACTGTGCCTCCGTGCTTGCACCTTGCCTAGTCAAACTCTTTCAGCTCTGTCTGTCAACATCTACCTTTCCTTCTTGCTGGAAGTTTGCCTACATTCAACCTGTTCCTAAAAAGGGTGACCGCTCTAATCCCTCAAACTACCGTCCTATTGCTTTAATTTCCTGCTTATCTAAAGTTTTTGAATCTATCCTCAACAGGAAGATTCTTAAACATCTATCACTTCACAACCTTCTATCTGATCGCCAGTATGGGTTCCGTCAAGGCCGCTCTACTGGTGATCTTCTGGCTTTCCTTACTGAGTCTTGGTCATCCTCTTTTAGAGACTTTGGTGAAACTTTTGCTGTTGCCTTGGACATATCAAAAGCCTTTGATAGAGTCTGGCACAAAGCTTTGATTTCCAAACTACCCTCCTACGGTTTCTATCCTTCTCTCTGTAACTTCATCTCAAGTTTCCTTTCTGACCGTTCTATTGCTGCTGTGGTAGACGGTCACTGTTCTTCTCCTAAATCTATTAACAGTGGTGTTCCTCAGGGTTCTGTCCTGTCACCCACTCTCTTCTTATTATTCATTAATGATCTTCTAAACCAAACTTCTTGTCCTATCCACTCCTATGCTGATGATACCACCCTGCACTTTTCCACGTCTTTTCATAGACGTCCAACCCTTCAGGAGGTAAACATATCACGCAGGGAAGCCACAGAACGCCTGACTTCTGATCTTTCTAAAATTTCTGATTGGGGCAGAGCAAACTTGGTATTGTTCAATGCCTCAAAAACTCAATTCCTCCATCTATCAACTCGACACAATCTTCCAGACAACTATCCCCTCTTCTTCAATGACACTCAACTGTCCCTCTCTTCTACACTGAACATCCTCGGTCTGTCCTTTACTTATAATCTGAACTGGAAACTTCACATCTCATCTCTAGCTAAAACAGCTTCTATGAAGTTAGGTGTTCTGAGACGTCTCCGCCAGTTTTTCTCACCCCCCCAGCTGCTAACTCTGTACAAGGGCCTTATCCGTCCATGTATGGAGTATGCTTCACATGTCTGGGGGGGTTCCACTCATACTGCTGTTCTAGACAGGGTGGAATCAAAAGCTTTTCGTCTCATCAACTCCTCTCCTCTTACTGACTGTCTTCAGCCTCTCTCTCACCGCCGCAATGTTGCATCTCTAGCTGTCTTCTACCGCTATTTTCATGCTAACTGCTCTTCTGATCTTGCTAACTGCATGCCTCCCCTCCTTCCGCGGCCTCGCTGCACAAGACTTTCTTCTTTCTCTCACTCCTATTCTGTCCACCTCTCTAACGCAAGAGTTAACCAGTATTCTCAATCATTCATCCCTTTCTCTGGTAAACTCTGGAACTCCTTGCCTGCTTCTGTATTTCCACCTTCCTATGACTTGAATTCCTTCAAGAGGGAGGTTTCAAGACACTTATCCACCAATTTTTGACCACTGCTTTGACCCTTTTAGGGACTGGCATTTCAGTGGGCATTTTTTTTATTAGATTTTTGTTGCCCTTGGCCAGTATCCTTCCTACATAAAAAAAAAAAAAAAAAGGTTTTTAACGCTTTTATGACTAGACGCCGGTACCTCGCGTACTTTTAAAGCGGAAAAACGCAAAAATTCACCAACAAAGAAATAATCACAACTTCATATACACTCGAGAGCAGGAAAGGAACTAGTGTAGTTATATGTATGTGTAAACATGTGTAATATCCCGGACAGGCCCCCAATTGTTACGTGTGAGCATACACTGAACTCTAGGGGATGGACCATGAAGGGGTGTCGCTCACACTAACAATGGAAGGGTTAAAAGAAAAGAGAAAAGGAGACATTTTAACTGCTATTTAATATCTTAAAGTTAACCCTTAAATTAGGTAACAATACAAAATTGAAGATTATTTAAGTAAGTAAAAGTAAGTAACAAGGAGCGGCAATCTGAACTGGACTGAATAACTTAAAAGACTGGTTCAGTTAATAACGTAAGCCAAGTTAGCAAATGCATATAGATACAAATTACAAAAATAAACACCTTTACATATACATAATAGAAAATAAATATAAATGTGTTTGTGTGTGTGTGTGTGTGTTTATGTGTGTGTGTGTGTGTGGGTGTGTAACACTGGTGTAACTCTTACCACCGCTCTCGAGTGTATATGAGGCTCCCAGCGTATGCCAAGGCGACCTCAGAGCTGTAGCGACCCTTGGAGGAGACTGAAGCTCGATGGAACTCCACCCTTCGTTATCGGCTTGGTAGCCTGCTAGAGGTCACGTATCCAGTATGCCTCAAGCTATACACGTGGCGGCGCCACGTGTATAGTGTATACGTGTACACGTGTATAGCCACGTGTGTGTATATACATAGATATGTATATATGTATATATATATATATATATATATATATATATATATATATATATATATATATATATATATATATATATATATATATATATATATATATATATATATATATATATATATATATATATATATATATATATATATATATATATATATATATATATATATATATATATATATATATATATATATATATATATATATATATATATATATATATATATATATATATATATATATATATATATATATATATATATATATGTATATATGTATATATATATATACACACACGCACACACACACACACACACAGAATGATTAGTAATAAGAAACAATTAGGCTATGAAGTTGTGGAATGAAGTTTACTATCTTATCTGATTTTTTTTTTAATTCCTCTCCAATGATGATAATAAATGATAAACAAAAAAATACAATTAGATTATGATATTATTGAATGATGTTAGGGTGATTGACAAATGAAGGTAGAAATTACAGAATGTAGAAATTAATAAAACAAATAAAAAAATAGAAGTAGATACAGAAGGACTATTAATATAGTACAATTAGGCTATGAAGTTGTGGAATGAAGTTTACTATCTTACCTGATTTTTATTTATTTTTCTTTTCTTTTTTTTTTATTCCTCTCCATTGGACTTCCACATCTTTTTCACGTAGTTGTTTGTGTATTTTTTGTTGTTCATGTCATAGAGCTCCTCCTGGCCTCGGACCAGTTCTATCAACCTTTCGTCGCTCATGGCTACTTGTGCAAAGTCAAAACTTACCACGGACTGAAGGAAAGTCGCACCCTCCCCATTCTGCAACTGCAACGTGACTGATGAGATGAGTGATTATACATAACGGTGTTCAGACTTACGGCTGGGAAGCGGAACGTTTCCATTACGTATACGTTTCGTATACGTCAGAGATCTCTTTAAAACGTATCCCATACGTACGATCGAAAGCCGTATGAAAGACAGACGGAGACGGAACGTATGGTTTGAACATCTCCATATGATTTCAATGTAACAATAATTTACATACGAAACGGAAACGAAACTATCTAAACCGTATATAGTGAATCGGTTCTTAAGGGGAATAAGTGAGTCATTATCGGCCGTACGCCCCGACCCATTTATATAGAATAGGAGTCTCCGTAGTAGTCTGTCAGTAAGTATAATAGTGAATTGCACACTACACCCCAGGGAAGCGACTCCTCAGCTGTACAAGGCTACAGGTCGAGTTTTGTGCACAGTTAGCGGGGACTGACCCTCCTGTGTGTCTGTGGGCACTCCTCCGTTTTGTAATGGTTTCTTGTGCCTTTTGTTAGTGTTCCTGTTTGTTTTAAATGCTACTGCGAAGTGATGCAAGTCAGCCGCAGAGGACTTAAGTAATTTGCTGCGTAGTAAACTTTACTCCCTCCACAGGTCGTGACAAGGCCTGTCGCCTAGGAGGTAGTAATTAATACTACTCGGCTTGAGGTTATTGCACTTTGTTAGGCAGTGGGAGGACTGACCTCGAGACACCGTGTCTCGATTATATGTGCGTTATTGTGTGTTAACTGTTTGTGGTAAACGTAGTTGTCGATTCTTCTGCAGCTTTGGGTGTTAAGTGCTGTTTGCAACATCTCCCTTGTCTGTGGGTCGGTAAAACAGTGGTGACCTCAGATTAGTGTGACCTGGAGTTACGACTATCGTGAAAAGGGTGCAGGAGTCACAAAAGACCCTGTACACCTATATGTGAGCCCTGCACTGAGTCCAAGTAGGAGGTGGCTCGGTGAAGCTAGTCCAGGTGCGGCTTTTTTTTTTTTTTTTATGTAGGAGGAGAACTGGCCAAGGGCAACAAAAAAAAATAAAATAAAATAAAATAAAATAAAATAAAAAAAAGTCCACTGAGATGCCAGTCCCAGAAAAGGGTCCAAAGCGGTAGTCAAAATTTGAAGGATAAGTGTCTTGAAAAATCCCTCTTGAAGGGATTCAAGACATAGGAAGGTGAAAATACAGAAGCTAGCAGGGAGTGTTAGAATTTAAAAGAGAAAGGGATAAATGACTGAGAATATTGGTTAACTCTTGCATTAGAGAGGTGGACAGAAAGAAAGTCTTGTGCAGGGAGGCCCCGGGAGGAGGGGAAGCATGCAGTTAGCAAGATCAGAAGAGCAGTTAGTATGAAAATAGCGGTAGAAGACAGCTAGAGATGCAACACTGCGGCAATGAGAGAGAGAACGAAGACAGTCAGTTAGAGGAGAGGAGTTGATGAGACGAAAAGCTTTTGATTCCACCCTGTCTAGAGGAGCGGTATGAGTGGAACTCCCCAGACATGTGAAGTATACTCCATACATGGACGGACAAGGTCCCTGTAAAATGTTAGCAGCTTTGGGGGGCCGGGGGGTGGAGAAAAACAAGCGGAGACGTCTCAGAACACCTAACTTCATAGAGGTTGTTTTAGCTAGAGATAAGATGTTAAGTCTCCAGGACAGACCGAGGATGTTCAGTATAGAAGAGGGGAACAGCTGAACGTCACTGAAAAAGAGGGGGTAGTTGTCTGGAAGGTTGTTTCGAGTTGATAGACGGAGGAGTTGAGTTTTTGAGGCATTGATCAATACCAAGTTTGCACTGCCCCAATCAGAAATTTTAGAAAGTTCAGAAGTCAGGCGTTCTGTGGCTTCCCTGCGTGAAATGTTTACTTCCTGAAGGGTTGTACGTCTATGAAAAGAAGTGGAAAAGTGCAGATTGATATCATCAGCGTAAGAGTGGATAGGACAAGAAGCTTGACTTAGAAGGTCACTGATGAATAATAAAAAGAGAGTGAGTGATAGGACAGAACCCTGAGGAACACGACTGTTAATAGATTTAGGAGAAGAACAGTGACTGTCTCTCCTAGCAACAATAGAACGGTCATAAAAGAAACTTGAGATGAAGCTACAGAGAGAAGGATAGAAACCGTAGGAGGGTAGTTTGGAAATCAAAGATTTGTGCCAGAATCTATCAAACGCTTTTGATATATCCTAAGCAACAGCAAAAGTTTCACCAAAATCTCTAAAAGAGGATGAGCAAGACTCAGTAAGGAAAGCCAAAAGATCACCAGTAGAGCGGCCTTGACGGAACCCATACTGGCGATCAGATAGAAGGTTGTGAAGTGACAGATGTTTAAGATTCTTCTTGTTGAGGATAGACTCAAAAGTTTAGATAGGCTGGGAATTGTGTTTGTAACAGAAATTGGCGACCTCGCCAGGATAGCTGGGAGCTTCGTCGCCGCATGGGAAAACAGTTGTTTGATTTGTTGTCTTGTGTGTGGGCCACATTCGATGTAAGCCATGGAGGGCAAGGCTAGTAGCAAGGGTGACTCACGCCCTGAATCCCCTGCTTCTGCTGGGAGCGACAACCCAATCCGGTGTGAGGACACCTACTCCAAAACATAGCATCCACGGACGTTTTAGCCCTGCCCGCAGCATTGGTGGCTTCCCTCAGACCGAAGGTATCACTGAGGAGATAAGATTTAAGTTGGAAATGAAAAGAATGGAGATGTAGAAGGCTAGAGAGACGGACGATAGAGAATTTTGATGGCTTCATTTGGAATCTGAAGCCGAGGAAAGGAGATTGAAGGGTGAGAAGACTAGAGAAGCCGGGAAGATTGAAACCGAGAGGGAAGCTAAGAGGCTTGAGGACGAGAAGGAGAGGGAAATGAGATTACATGAGGCAGAGAAGGAGGCCAGGATGTATAAAAAAGAAGAGGCTGAAATGAATAGGATACTTGAGTTGGAGAAGACTCGAATAGAAGATAGTTCGCCCCAAGGCTTGAGGAGAGGAGAAGGAGTTAAGGAGTATACAGTAGATAGCCGGATGGTGAGAAGCTTGAAGTTCATTCCCGAGTTTGATGAGAGAAAAGTAACGGAGTGGTTCTGGAAATTTGAGAAGAAAGCTTCATAATCTGATTGGCTTCAGGAGAGATGGATTGGCCTTGTGGCCAACATAATGAAGGGTAAGGCCTTGAAGGTGTATGATAGGATGTCAGTAGAGGATCTGTAGGATTACGAGGAGTTTAAGGCTAGCATCCTAAGAGCTTATGAGCTGCGGCCGGAGGTATACAGGCTGCAATTCCGTGGAGAAAAGAAGAGGCCCAGTGACTCCTACCTTCAGTGTGCTCGCTATCTTGAGGAGACATTTGAGAAATGGATTGCTAGCGAGCAGCCACCTCCTACCGTGAGTTAAGGGAGCTCGTACTAATGGAGCATTTCATTAATGTGGCTGCTCCGTGAGAAGAGGTTTAAAACTTTCAAGGAGGCAGCTACGTGGACAGATGACCATCTGTTGGCGCTCCACCCTGTACCACTGAGGATTGGTGATACGTCTGGTGGGTCTGGTTATGTTGTGTCTGGTTGCGCAGCCAGCGCCAGTTTGTCTGGAAGCCCATGTTACAGTAGTGGCTCCAGTAACAAGTCTGGGCGGGTAAGCCCTGTGGGTAACAAGTCTCCACCCAGCCAACGACAGTCTGGGAGCATGCAACACAGCACTCCCAGGTATAGTGTGCAGCCCATGTGTCATTATTGCAAGAACACTGGGCATTTTAAATACAATTGCAAGAAGTTAGTGTCCACAACTGCTTCCAAGACGCCCCAGAAGCCGGTGGCCTTGATCGTGTCCCAGGGTCGGGAACAGCAGAGTGACGAGACCCGGGCTGTGTTTAGTCACGAGGGTGGAAGGGCGGCCCAGTCATCTGCTGCTACCTCACCGTCCCCAGTGAGGTCTTAGTTGGACTGCTGCCGTCCATTTTTTTGTCAGGGCACAGTTGAGATTGATAGGATTACATATCCTGTCACAGTTTTGAGGGACACAGCGGCACAGCAGTCGCTGTGCAGGAATGTGACTGGGAGGTGAGTTGCCTCCGGTCAGCCTGTGTGATGCCGGAGAATTTGCGCCGCAGAGAGCTTCGCCACGGCGGAAATTAGGCTGACATGCCCGTTTGTGACCGCGGAGGCGTGGGTGGCACTAACGGAAAACCTGCCTGTGTCGGGGGTTGATTTCCTTCTCGGGAATGACCTGACAGGAGGAAGAGTCTGGGTGCAGCTCCCATTCGCGGACGCCGTCCCAAATGTGGAGACTGCTAAAAGTGCTGACCTTTTTGTTGTGTCACTCGCCCTAAAGCGAGGCAAGCAATCCTGGCATCGGATGCCCGCGGAATCTGTGACTCCAGGGGTCGACTGCAATAAGGCAGATCTTCCACTAGAGGAGCCCAGTGTTGGTACTGATGCCGCAGGTGGGGGCCATGGTTTTGACGAGTCAGAGTCAGACTGGTCTGTGAGTCAGTGTGCTGTGGCTGACTGCAAAAGCGCAGAAATCACCTGACTTTGTGGAGGGTGTTGCCGAGGGTGAGGCTGGAGTGTTGGATCTGGGTTATTTGTTTGATGGCCTGCCTTATCCTGTGGAGCCTCTCGGAGGTGGCACTCAGGCGGAGTTGTCACCTGGTTTTGAGACTGTGGGCACCAGTACTCAGTCTGGGCCCCAGCTAGTTGTGTCTGGTGTGTCAGGGGTCGCTGGCGAGGGCAGGGAGACTCCTGACTCTGCGGGGGAGGCGGGAGTGTCCTCCCCTGCGGGGTGTACCGGAGGCGGAGAGCAGGCTGCTCCCTTGCCGGGACCAGACACGGTGGGTGTTTGCTCACGAGGTGAGCCACCCGTGCTGGCAGCTGCTGCTACAGCTGCCAGTGTAGTCAAGGAGTGTTCTGTCCTTCACATATTTGTTGCCCCACTGCTTGCAAAAAAGTGGATGGCAAGGAAGCAGAACATCGGGCAGCGTGTGTTAAGAGCAACGATATTATGAATAACCTGCGGAGAGAGGAAGACAGAGGTTTGGAGCTCCATTTTGATGTGCAATCAGCAATGAAGGAGGTATAGGTGCCGGAAGCACGTAGCGGCCTGGTGCTTGGTCGTTTTGGAGTCAGGATGACTCGGTAGCATGTGGCGCTGTTTTGGTGGTCAGGTGTGACCATCATCGTTGGACGTAACCGCACGGGTCAGGCTGGCAAGCCTGATGATCTCTTGTCTGGGGCCCCTCTCCGTTATGCTATGGCTAGTTTTGTTTCTCCTGGTGTGGGGATTGCTTGTAATGTTGCTCGCCCGATTTGATGGATATCGGCTTCCTCGAAGCGACAAGGCATCGGGGATGATGAGATAAGCTTGCACACGGTAGCAGTTGCTGGGACCAGTAGGACTGGCCCTGTGGTACGTTGGCCGGGTTCATGCTGAAGTGTGATGGCGACGTGCGGGTGTCTGGCTTTCCTGTGCGGGGATGTGTGCGTGTTTCGTCCTGGAAAGGAGGAACCGTCAACTGGCTGTGATGATACCTGTGTCATCGAGGGGCCGGCGGGTGGAATGGGGCGTTATAATGTTGTGCCTTTTAGTAAGACGCAGACTTGGTGGTGTCACACCAGGGAGGATTTTTGTTTTGTTAAGAGCGGGAAGATGGCCCCTCTGAGTTTTGCCAAGGAAGAGGCATATTTTATTTTTTTTTTTTATGGGTGTGGCACAGAGGCTCCACGGAGCCAGGAGCTCGCAAGCGGGAATAAGACTGTGTGCAGTGCAGGCCATATTGAGAGCTTTGTTTGGCCGGGATGCATTTTACCTGGCCCTGCCGTGATAGTGCACCAGGAGACTACGGTCCCTGATGGGCACGTTGCGTTGTGCAAGAATGCAGAGATGTCTTTGCAGGATGACTCTGAAGCTTGTACATTGAGGTGGAGAAGATACAGATGGAGTAGGGTGTGTAGTGATGGAGAAGTAGAGAAGACAGATAACAAAGGACATGACGGACACGGAGGAGAAAAGAATTCCAGAGTCAATGGCAGAGTTGATGCAGCCGTAACTGCTGGAGAAAAGAGATGACTAAAATGCCCTGCATGAGAAAGCTTGCACACCAGTGGAGACGTGAAGACCATAGGTCCTGGCGTAGTACCAGAGACGGGTCTAGGAGCGTAGGAGGAGGAGAAAAAAGAAACGGCAGTCCAAGTTGAAGGGCCTAGTGGGAGGCCTGTTATTTCTAATAAGATCCGGAGACGTGAAGACCATAGGTCCTTTCGTAGTACCAGAGACGGGTCTAGGAGCGTAGGAGGAGGAGAAAAAAGAAACGGCAGTCCAAGTTGAAGGGCCTAGTGGGAGGCCTGTTATTTCTAATAAGATCACAAAGAAATGACCCTAAATGGATGACTGGTAGGTTAAAGCATTATATAGGGCGTAAGAAAAGTATATATAGGAGATTAAGGGCAGGAGAAGAAGTTTTAAGGACACAATATAATGAATTAGTTAGAACAGTCAGGAAGTTAACGAGGAAAGCTAAGGAAAATTATGAATCAAAGGTAGCCAGCCAGGCGAAGACGGACCCCAAGGGATTTTATCAGGTATACAGGACGAAGAATAAGGATACTGTAGGTCCATTAAAGGCAGCAGATGGGGAGCTGGTTAGTTCTGGGGAGGAGATTAGTAAACTTCTGAATGATTATTTTTTAACTGTCTTCACCCAGGAAAACATGCAGGATATGCCAGATAGTGAACAGGTGTTTAGAGCAGATGAGAATGAGAAGCTGACAGATATTTCCATAACTAGGGAGATAGTGGAACAGGAGATAGATAGGCTAAAAAGTTCAAGTCACCAGGACCTGATGAAATATATCCCAGAGTACTTAAGGAATGTAAAGAGATTATTAGTGAGCCGTTAGTTTCTGTCTTTAGGAAATCACTGGAGTCGGGTGAGGTACCAGTAATGTGGAGGCAGGCTAATGTAGTACCCATCTTTAAGAAAGGAGATAAAACTTTAGCGTCTAATTATAGACCTGTCAGCTTAACTTCAGTTGTAGGTAAAATGTTAGAGTCAATAATAGCAAGGAACATTAGGGAACATTTAGACAACCATAACTTGATCAATCAGTCACAGCATGGCTTCACGAAGGGGAAGTCTTGCCTGACAAACTTGTTTTTACAGTAGGGTGTACGAGGCAGTAGATAATGGTGATAGTTATGATATCTTATATCTGGACTTTAGTAAAGCATTTGACAAGGTACCCCATCAAAGGCTCCTGAGAAAGGTTAGGGCACACGGGATAGATGGGAAGGTGTTAGGCTGGATAGGGTCATGGCTTAGTGACAGGCGACAGAGAGTGGTAATAAACGGCTCGAAATCCGAGTGGGGTCATGTAATTAGTGGGGTGCCACAGGGATCAGTATTAGGACCATTGTTATTTCTAATGTATATCAATGACTTGGATAGTGGAATTAGTAGTGATGTTAGTAAATTTGCGGATGACACAAAGATAGGTAGATTAATTAGGTCAGAATCGGATGCCATCGCCTTGCAGGCAGACTTAGATAGAATGAATGAATGGACGGATAGATGGCAAATGCAATTTAATATCAATAAATGCAAAGTGCTTAGCGTAGGTAGAGGAAACCCACACAATAGGTACACATTAGACAACCAAACTCTGGTAGGTACAGGGTACGAGAAAGATTTAGGAGTTATAGTTAGCTCTGAACTCCGTCTAGGGAAACAATGCATAGAAGCCAGAAACAAGGCAAATAGGGTACTAGGATTCATTTTTAGGAGTGTTAAAAGTAGAAGGCCGGAAGTAATATTAAAGTTATACTTGGCGCTGGTCAGACCTCATCTAGACTACGCGGTGCAGTTCTGGTCCCCACATTACAGGAAAGATATAGGTCTATTAGAATCAGTACAGAGGAGAATGACTAAAAGGATACAGGGGATGAGGAGTATTCCTTACGAGGCGAGGTTGAAGCTGTTAAATTTACATTCTTTAGAGAGACGTAGGTTAAGAGGGGACCTGATAGAAGTCTTTAAGTGGTATAAGGGTTATAACAAGGGAGATGTAAGCAAAATTCTTAGGATCAGCAACCAGGGTAGAACAAGAAATAACGGGTTCAAGCTTGAAAAAATTTAGGTTTAGGAAGGAGATAGGAAAAAATTGGTTATCAAATAGAGTGGTAGATGAGTGGAACGGACTCAGTAATCATGTAGTTAGTGCTAGGACACTAGAGAGCTTTAAGAGAAGATTAGACAAGTTTATGGATGGGGATAGCAGATGGAAATAGGTAGGTGTGTTCATACAGGGACTGCCACGTGTAAGCCTGGTCGCTTCTTGCAGCTTCCCTTATTTCTTATGTTCTTATGTTCTAGTTATGTATTAATTATTATGTCAGTGCTATAGTAGTCTTTGTTGTTGTGTGATAAGTATGCATTTGTTTAATTCTGATGATGTGCCCGACTACTTGTGTGTTCCTAAAATTTTAGTAAGCTTTTGTATAGTTTCCGAAAATTTTCATTTTATGATGGGGCGTGTAATGTGCAGCGAGATAACGCAATGAATAAAGAAAGAATGATGAAACAAAAAAGATAATAAACGAGAGAGAGAGAGAGAGAGAGAGAGAGAGAGAGAGAGAGAGAGAGAGAGAGAGAGAGAGAGAGAGAGAGAGAGCTAGGGGTACAGAAACCAGATTTAAGATACTGAGTGGTCGCTTGCTGCCAGTAACTTACTATAAAAATTTTCGCGCCCAGACACTCTCCCTCCCCTATTAATTTACGTTATTTCCCTTTGATGAATCAGTTTGAGTCACACACAATTCACAACAGAAGAGATGCCCTTGAAAAGAAATAGTCAGTGTTCACCTGGGCTCCTTTGTTTGCTTATCGTAATTTTTAGGAGTAAAGTGTTTGATTTAAGTAGAGGCAGCGCGAGGAGCGGGTATGGACGTGTGTGTGTGTGTGTGTGTGTGTGTGTGTGTGTGTCTATATATATATATATATATATATATATATATATATATATATATATATATATATATATATATATATATATATATATATATATATATATATATATATATATATGTTACGGCCATTTTGGAAAATTGGTCGTTTTACAAAATTGCCGGTCATTATGCAAAAAGACCAAATTCGTGGTCACATTGCAAAATGACCTAAATTTCTCAACATTTTGCAAAACGACCAAGATTTTGGTCAGTTTACAAAATTATCGTTGGTCAGTTTGCTGATGAGTCTGTGCTTTGTTCCATCTGCAGTCGGAGTCAGAGTATTCATACTGAACAAATGAAGTCCAACATAGAACAACAGAAACAAGCCCAAAAAATGACCGATAATTCTGTGAAGAGATTTCAACCAGCCAAGGTAGGGGAAACTGTGATGGTTCCTGTTCCATTAGTTGACCGCGGACGTGCAGAGTTTCCTAATGTGAAGGCAGTTGTTTTTCAGGCATTGGACAATGGCACATATAAGCTTGGTACAAAACACGGCCTGCTTAAACAAGTGTACACTCGCAACCAATTTACTCCATGTCTAGAAAAATTCCTTTCTCTTGATGATGTTGTACAGGAGCGGGAAGTAAGTCTGCGGGAAGTAGCAATTGCAGAATCAATGGGACAAGGTCAGGGATTCGCTAAATGCTCTTGCACTAAGTCATGTATGACCAGACGCTGCAAGTGTTTAAAAAACTCTGTATTATGCAACAGCAGATGCAAATGCAGTGCCTCTTGCTCCAACAAGGTCGACACACAATAAAATTAGTTATGTTCACTACGTTTTATCATTCCCTCGCTTTTTTTTTCATCTGCCTGCTTGCTGTATGGACATTTTGTAAACTGACCAACGATAATTTTGTAAACTGACCAAAATCTTGGTCGTTTTGCAAACTGACCAACGATAATTTTGTAAACTGACCAAAATCTTGGTCGTTTTGCAAAATGTTGAGAAATTTAGGTCATTTTGCAATGTGACCACGAATTTGGTCTTTTTGCATAATGACCGGCAATTTTGTAAAACGACCAATTTTCCAAAATGGCCGTAACATATATATATATATATATATATATATATATATATATATATATATATATATATATATATATATATATATATATATATATATATATATATATATATATATATATATATATATATATATATATATATATATATATATATATATATATATATATATATATATATATATATATATATATATATATATATATATATATATATATATATATATATATATATATATATATATATATATATATATATATATATATATATATATATATATATATATATATATATATATATATATATATATATATATATATATATATCGCTCCCCCCCCACCCCACCCCCTTTGGCAGCAGCGCGGGAAGACTGTTGGACCTTGCTGGAAGGAGCAGACGTACCGAGACTTTGCTCTGGGATTTACCAGAGAATAAGACGGGATACTAGGTAGATGGGTCAGTTGTCTAAAGATGAATAGGCGAATCGTTATCAGCCGTACGCCCCGGCATATTTATTCAGAATATGAGTCTTCGTAGTAGTCTGCCAGTAAGTGTAGTAGTGAATTACACACTACACCCATGGAAGCGACTCCTCGGCTGTACTAGGTGGAGTTTTATGCACAGTGAGTGATGACTGACCCTACTCTGTGTTCGTGGGCATTCTTCCCTTTGTAATCGTTTCTTGTGTCTTTTGTTAGTGTCCCTGTTTGTTTTAAATGATACTACGGGCTGATGCAAGTCAATTGCAGAGGACTTAAGTAATTACTCCCTCCCCAAGATCTGACAAAGCTTGGCACCTAGTAGGGAGTAAATAATACTACTCGGCTTGAGGTTATAACTCTCTATTAGGCAGTGGGAGGACTGTCATGGTGGATGGATCCCTAACGGAGTATTATACCTCGATGATATGTGTGTTGCTGTGTGTTAACTGTTTTTCCTAGACGTGGTTGTCGATTCTTCTGCAGCTGTGGGTGTTAAGTGCTATTTGAAGCATGTCCCTTGTCTGTGGGTCGGTAAAACAGTTTAACGACCTCAAATTTTTGTAACCCGGAGTTATGACTATCGTGAAAAGGGTGCAGGGGTAACAAGAGACCCTGTACACCTATATTTGAGACTATATTTGAGTCAAGCGTTCTGTGGCTTCCCTGCGTGAAATATATATAATATATATATATATATATATATATATATATATATATATATATATATATATATATATATATATATATATATATATATATATATATATATATATATATATATATATATATATATATATATATATGTATATATATATATATATATATATATATATATATATATGGTCTTTAATGAGAAATTGATGTTTTTTTTTGCACGTACCTGACTGTCTCTGATTCACAGGGGATATGTTTACCTTTTTCATCATTGGGAAAACTTTTTTCTCTCTTTCTATGAAGATTGTAAGACCTCTTGATGCTTGATTTCCAAACACATCCTGTATGTAACGAAATAATATATCTCATAATATCACAAGTCACCATTAACTATTTCTCCAACACACACACACACACAAGATCTTATAGTCCTGATGATTTTCCCTACTAGATGCCCTTCATTAAAAAAAAAGATGGCACAGCATTTATAGAGAAGGTTAAGACTGTATTAGGTATCAGCAGGTGCCACAGAGATTACTTCTTTGGAAAAACAGTGATTGTTTTTGTATACATCATATATTTAGAGCTCGGAAATTGTATTGATGCTAGAGCATGTATATTCATTTGGAGACGGTACAAATATTTGTTCGATAATCAGATCGCATTCCGGTGTAATCATGAGGCTAGAAAAAAAAGTAGGAGGGGACATAGAAGGAAAAGGTTGGCTCAAACACTTGCATTTCGGTGAGGAAAAACTGAGGTTTACTAGTAGAGATGTGCCGGAGAGTGAACAGGATTTAGAGCAGAAGAGAATGAAAAACGGACAGATATTTTCATTACTAAAGAGACAGTGGAACTGACGAAATGTATTCCAAAGTATTTAAGGAATGCAAAGAGATTGTTAGTGAACCGTGTCATGTTATTGGCCGAGTGTACCCTGAAGAGGAACACGTTTTCTTAGTGTCCCTCGTGTTCCGTTTTCCTTCTAAACTTATCTTTATTCATAGTTATAAGGTAGTATAGGGCTTATTTTTATTTACTCATTTTATATTATGTAGTATTATTCTCTTCATAAGTTAAGTTATTTATATATATATATATATATATATATATATATATATATATATATATATATATATATATATATATATATATATATATATATATATATATATATATATATATATATATATATATATATATATATATATATATATATATATATATATATATATATATATATATATATATATATATATATATATATATATATATATATATATATATATATATATATATATATATATATATATATATATATATATATATATATATATATATATATATATATATGTAAGGGAAAAGGTATATTTACAGTGGAATGTGTTGAAGCAAGAGGCGATACATGTTTGGATTTTGTATCTGAATCAGCAAATTCTTGAGACAGAGCGCCAGAGACCTTGAGGGAAAACAGAGGGATGGCGTTTCTCAGGGGATAATTTCGGGTGTGGTGTGGTGATGGAGTGTGTGTGGAGGTATTAGTGATGTGGCGGTATAACCTTGGTGTCCAGGATCAGGTTGGTGGGTCTTTTGTGGTGCCAAGAGCTCCTGTCCGCCGAGATTTGGTTGGTGAGTTGTGTTGGTTATGAAACGATAAGGGGATAGTGTCCTGAGGGGATAGTGTCGGGGTGAAGCAGCCATTTTGTGGTTGGGGCTGCGGTGGTGTTGTGGCGTCATTGTTGTCTTTGGGAGTGGTGTTGTGGTGTTATTGGTGTCTTTGGGGATGGTGTTATGGTGTTATAGGTGATCTATGGTGATGATGGTGATGTTTTGTGAGATTTGAGAAAGTAAAATACAGCGTCTAGAGAAATTCCCACAGCTGGGAAAAATATTTCAGCGGCCTATGAAGGAGTAAAAGGGTTTTAATGCTTTGTGAAGTGACGGGAATGTCATATATTAATGTGTATATTTATACACATAAGCAATAAGGGAGGGGATATAAGAGCCAGAGTATAAGGGGGAATCTATTGTGAGTGAGTGTGGGAATTATCCTGTGATGGTCAAGGGTAGAAATATGTTCCCTAATCTTCTTTAATGTGTACTACCTCAATTTGTTTGTGAGTTAACATTATTATTAATATACCGTGTTATTATACAGAATAATTGTGTTTTCTATCCCAACACTGAGTTTGCATTGAGGTGATTCCTGGTGTGCTGTGCCAAAGTAAGGGTTTTGTGAGAGAGAGTTTATTAGGTGGCAATTTCGGAATGGTCGGGTAGGTATTCGAGGCCTTTAAAAATCCAGACCTTTAAAACTTTCTGGGATCAGTGCAACATCCACTTTCTTGTAAAGATAACCGGGATCGTGACAACCGATAGTTACTGTCTTTAAGAAATCGCAAGACTCAGAAGTACCTGTAATGTGAAGGCAGGGGAATGTAGTACACATCTTTAAGAAAGGCGATAAAATGTTAACGTCTAATTATTATAGACCAGTCACCTTAACTTCAATTCCATGTAAAATAATGGAGATAGTAATAACGAGGAACATCAAGAAACATTTCGACAAGCGTAACTTAATAAATCATTTACTGCATGGATTTACGAAGAATAAATCGTGCCTTACGTACTTGTTGAGAGTTTACAGTAAATTTTAAATGGCAGCAGATAATGGGGACAGTTATGATACTCTATACCAGGACTTTAAAAAGGTATTTGAGCAAGGGATAGACATGAAAATGTCAGCCTGGGTAAGGTCGTGTTTAGGAGACAGGCGACATAGTGTTGTAATAAACAGCTCTAAATCCTAGTGGGGTGTCAGTGAGGGGCAAAAGGGATCAATTTCATGTCCAGTGTTGTTTAATATATATATATATATATATATATATATATATATATATATATATATATATATATATATATATATATATATATATATATATATATATATATATATATATATATATATATATATATATATATATATATATATATATATATATATATATATTCAACCCACATGTACCATGGCCAGCCAGTCTATTCTAGATTAACCTTCTCCTCCTTCTTCACCTCTCAAGGGAATTTCACATCCACTTCTAGTCCTTAGGGAAAACACATGCGTTCATATCCACTTCCAGTCCTTAGAGAAAACACGTGCAATCCACATAGCTCAGATAAATACAGCCCACATGGTAGTAAGCTATATGTCAGAGTCAGAGTCAGAGTCGAAGTCCAGTTGAGCTCAGTCCCAGTCAGTCGGTCAGTCACCCAGTCACGAGCAGTCAGTCTTGGTCTCTCACTCAGTTTCGCTTAGTCACAGTCAGTCTTGAGAGACGCTGCTCACTCATCATTTCATATCAATTTAGAGAGAGAGAGAAGAATCAATCGTCACGTTATAATCTCGTCTCGAATCAAATGTGTACAATTTATCTACTATTAAATCAAGAAGAAGTCTTATCATCGTGTCTTTTACTTGCACACATCAACTATATCAACTTACTACCACGACCTACAAGCTACCAAAATCCCCGACTCAATACCGGTCCTCCACGCTAGGAACACACCAAACATGATCATGAACTGGGGAAGTAACATCATCTAAACCAAGAACAACGGTGGCAGCAGTAATTCGATACAAGTGGCGATCAGCAGTACTCAGTCCATTCGAGACAGTGGTGATAATCATCATTTCAAGACAGTGGTGGTCAGCGGTGTTGTGCGATCGAAGACACACGAACTCATAAGTACACGCCGAGGCAAGAATATAACCCCCTGTCGCAGGCAAGGTGCGAGGCTGATAAGCCACGTGCTCTCTCTCTCTCTCTCTCTCTCTCTCTCTCTCTCTCTCTCTCTCCTGGCCGCTCTCCTGTGCTCCTTCTTGACTGGTCCCTGTGGCCTCACCTTGTTCATCGCCACACCCAAGTGCTCAAAGTTTTTGCTCCTTCCTTGAGCCAAATCCCACCAATCACCCCCTCCATCAGTGTTCATGGCCTTGGCTCCATCCCCGAGCCAACTCCCACCCACCACCCTCTCCACCAGTGCCCATAGACAAGCCTCATCGCTCATCTTCTGGGATTCTCCACGCGCCGCGGCCGCCATCGCTTCTCACTGCCCAGACCGTTCAAGGTCATCTCCTCACGTCTCCCGCAACTGTGTTCCTCCAGTCATTTGCTGTCACTTCCTCGCCTACATTTAAGTATCAAATCCGATTCACATTAGTCTTGTCTTTCCGCTCTTGTGACTTTCCGCTTGCAGTGTTGGGTTGTTCTCGATCAATCCTGAAGCGTTATGTTCCTTCTAAAAAAAGGGTAGGTCATTTCTTACAAAACTGCAGGTATTATCATGCACAGTCTCAATCATCGTCGGAAAACTCTTCGCGCCCTTCTAAGACCAATCCATCATCCTGTCTCAAGTCTTCACCTTTTTATGTATCTAAACATCGTACAAAACACAAGGTATGCTTCACACATTCTCCTTACTCAGCACTTCCTTCAATTAACATTTGATATGCTGGACTATTTAATGGTATTATCACAGACATAAATTGTCACTCTGTATTATACAAAGCCTTCTTCGACACGTCTGCTGCAGTTAACCTTATGAAAATGGATGTATTTCGGAAACTGTCTTCCTCTTCTCAGGGTCGCATCACTATATTACCTCCTTTTTTTTTTCTTTATGTAGGAAGGACACTGGCCAAGGGCAACAAAAATCCAATAAAAAAAAAATGCCCACTGAAATGCCAGTCCCATAAAAGGGTCAAAGCAGTGGTAAAAAGATTGATGAATAAGTGTCTTGAAACCTCCCTTTTGAAGAAATTCAAGTCACAGGTATATGTAGGAAAATTATCTTACCTCAAGGAAAACTACTCTTATCACTGTTCTTATCACCTCAGGAACCTGACATATGTGATTATTGTTGTATTGTACCTGATGTATCTTTCAATGCTGATCTTCTAATAGGTTTCAACACCATGTGCAAATATGACATCAGTCTTTTCCCTACCATCAATGAAATCGTTCAAGGGGATACTTATATTCCTACTGCTCTTCCCTATGATACTTCCTCTCTTGCTGATGTAGTGACATCTGTTGCAACTCTTCCTTCTACTAGTGAACAGATGTTATCTACACGGGATTCTTGTGTTATGTCATCTAATTTGCCTGTCTCACAGCCTCATTCTCATTCAACTTCCCAGTCAGACCACGGTGTAACTCCCTGTAAACACATTTTTCTAGCAGATCCGGTAACGCTATATGAATGTGCTTTATATGTTGTAAACGGTACAGTTAAGTCTGCTGTATCAGGCACTGATATCCTCTGTTACGCACAACAATCTCCATGCAAAGGTGTTGAGTTAGAAGTGGTTCTTATCACAGTCGATGAGAATTAATTCTGTAAAATCCGGCTGAAAATGTCACATGTACGCCTGTCAAACTCAAAGCAGGTGTTCTACTCGGAGAAGCCTTGCCTTACTTTGAGAAAGTTGTAATCTTGGATGATTTACCTTCTTCTATCAATAATATATCTGCATGTAACAGCCATGACATGTTTTCTCTCCCGCCTATCACAGATATCACATATCTGTACTTGATTTCCGAGAATCTCACCATGATTATTCTCTCTCCTAAGTTCTTCCAGGAATGTTGTTTTACTCCCTGGTGAACCTCTGGGCCACACAGACATCATCACTCACTCTACCCACCTGACGCCTGGGTTCAGACCATCTTACACTCCCAGTTACAGGGTGCCACACAGCCGTCGTGTTCTGCTTGATGAAGGTGTGCGAGGTATGTTACTTCAAGATGTACTGCAACCTGCCTGTTCACCTCATAACGCTCCCTTGTTACTCGTTCCAGAGAAACAAGGCGATTGGCGTGTCGTTGTCGACTTCAGGAAACTAAACGCATCTAACATTCCTGACTGTTATCCTATGCCAAAGGTTACGTGATCTTCAGTCTCTCCGAGAGACATAGTGATCCTGAAGACACTTTGATGCAATGATAACGCCATCAAGGAAGCAAAACACACTTTTTTACCTATGAAACCTGGAAGAACAGAATTCATTAATCTCTGAATCGTTAAAGCCGAGACTGGCAGACCTTGAGCCATGCGGATGGACATGAACTAGCCACAGGAGGTAGTGAAAGCAGTATATGGCCATGAAGTGTCCTCTGATTCAACTTGGAAGAATCCTGGCTTTAAATCTAGGGTGGAAAATACCGTATCTGAAAGCATATACTGCTTTCACTACCTCCTGTGGCTAATTCATGTCCAACCGCATGGCTCAAGGTCTGCCAGTCTCGCCTTTAACGATTCAGAGATTGATGAATTCTGTTCTTCCAGGTTTCATAGGTAAAAGTGTGTTCTGCTTCCTTGATGATGTTAAGAAAAATGTTTCATTCATCCGATCTGAAAAGGAACAAGATGCCTTTGATCTTCTTAAAACTACCTTGTGTCAAGCACCAGTTCTTGCTTATCCTAATTTCGAGTTAAGATTTCATCTTATACACTGACACTTCTGGCTTTCAAATCGGTGCTGTTCTCTTGCAGAAAGATTCACTTGGTAAACCTCGCGTATTAGCGTATACTAGCAGATTTCTCAATAAGGCAGAGCAAAATTATGACGTCACAAAGTGTGAAAGTCTCGCCGTCATCTGGGCGTTACGTCATTTCCATGAAATCATCTTAGGCTATAAGATTCATGTCCACGCTGATCATTATGCTGTCGCAGAGACCTTCAAAGGCAGCAACTTCACAGGTCAATTTGCTCGCTGGCATCTCACGGTTCAGGAATTTAATCCTATATTTTCATATATTCTTGGTAAGGCAAACTCAGTGGCAGACGCCCTATGACGGAATGTTGCCGTTATCTCCGCAATGCCAGCCATGCCATACCATGCCATGGATGAAATAAGGAAACATCAACGTTCGGACGCCTTCTATTCTAGTGATGCTTATTACCTCAAATCTAGTGATGAGACAAATCTTCCTAAGTTGCAATTGAGTGCTGATACATTTTTCATGCAAGACGGTCTCTTATATAAGTCGAGTGATGTCTCTACTGACGATTCTAGTGAGCGTTTATCTCAGCTCGTGATACCTCAATCGCTAATGAGTACCATACTTCACCACATTCACGACTCTCCCTACGGAGGGCATCCAGGTCAGGACAGATTCCTCGCGCAAGCAAAACGATCATATTCCTGGCAGACTAAGAGTAAAGATATCTTTTAACACTGTGCACTGTGTCCTCAGTGTTCTTCACATCGTACCTGACTGGCTCACGAGATTCCATCGATTCCATACACAATCGCTTCCACTCCTTAGGATTCAGTCTGTGTTGATCTGCTCAAACTTCCACTTAGAGGACGGTTATCAGCATCTTCTAGTTTGTGTGGATAGTTTCACTCGTTTCACCATTCATGTTTCTCTCAAGGACAAAACTGTTACTTCTGTTAGTCGCGCGATCATCGACAACATCAATGTCATTTTATCTGTCTCTCATTGTGACATTTTATCTGTCGGTGGAGTTGAATTCAATAACTCTGTCTTACAGGAGATTCGTAAAGAATTTGCTATCAAGAAAGGTAACATCGTTCTTCACTCACCTAGTTCTAACGGCAAAGTAGAGCGTTGTAATAAACGTATCCTTGACGTTCTGCGTTACATAACAGAAGCAAAGCACTCATGGAATTAATGGCTTCCCCGATAGCTTGCTCTATCAACTTAGCAATCCACTCCACCATCAACGAGTCTCCATATTTCGTGCTGTCTGGTACCGACAAGCGTCTTCCATATGAATTTCTCCCCAGCGCGTCGAGTCCTGTCTACAACATGGATGACTACATGAAATATCGTCTCGCGATTTTCAGCTCACTCATAAGCTCATTCACAATCGCCTCATTGCATCGCAAGCTGAGATGCTGCGGAAATAACATCATGGAGCGACAGATTATTCCATTGAAGTCGACGATATAGTCTTTACCAGAGTTCACGATCATAATTCTAAATTAAATTCATTGTTCTTTGAGCCACAGCGTGTAATCGAATCTCTCCATGGCCACAAAGTAAAAATTTTAGATATCAAAACCTTAGGAGAACAGATCGTCCATATCGATCATTTGAAGCGTGTGAACAAGGGATTCGATGGTGGGTGTGCATATCAGGTATCATTTTGTTCTGATTTGACAGATCCTTTTTAAGTGACTCAAACTTAACCACACACACATACACACACCTTCCTCTTACATAATAAAACTTCGTTCTCATTTCAAGGTTTAATCATCCAATTTCAGTATCATGTACATATGTGTATATTTCTCTTTACTTATATGTATTGTA